>NW_007727158.1:188147-266451 GCF_000696425.1 Galeopterus variegatus | reverse complement strand
CCCATTACCCTGACCTTCCTGTCACCCTGAATTCTCATCTTGCCACCATGTGACACAGAAATGGACCTACCTAAAGGGACCCCAGCTAGGCGCCTTGAGAAGCAGTGAGCGTCCCGTCCCCTGTACCCTCTCCCCTACTTGCATGCACACCACTCAGGGGTCTTCAAGTCTGCATCCTGTCCCTGCAAGGACTGCTAACATCCTAGTGGGCTGAGGAAGGGCTCAGGGCCCCTCAGGACACCCTGCTATTCTGGATGCTCCCCCATCTACTGGGGTTCCCCGGTGGTCTTGCTCACACTGTGCTGGAGCTGATGTTTCCCAGCCAGTGGGAAGGCCTAGCCCCCAGGGAAAGCTGATGGGGGCAACCCCTGGGCCTGGGAGAACTGCTCCAGGACCCTGGGGGAGCAGAGCTGGTCTCCATCTCTTGGTGCATTTGATTATCAAACAAATTCCTGTATTTATCAAAAAAGTATAAGTTTGCAAAATGAGTAATCAGCATCTTAGGAGATTAAAAATAGCTGCCAAAAGCAAGACGGGATGATGGATCTAGCTCAGTTTACTCCTACATAGAAAACGCCTCCTTTTTCATGTGTTTATTATCAGATGGCAAATGACCGAAAGCTGGAGCTTCTGGAAGGCACGGGGCACACATGGCCATGCAGGGGTCACACCCAGGGCCACCAGCATCAGCGCTGATCCAGGTCCAACAGCAGTATTAATGTCCTCGTAATCACACAGGGATTCCTCATTATCTCCAAATCAATATGACAATTAAATGTTGTTCCTGAGCCATCTCTGGGCTCCACTTGGGGGAGTCAAAAGCCCACAATGAACATTCAGTGAACATTTCACTTTGAAACCATCTTTTCTGTAACATTTGTCAAGTGTCCAATTAGCCACTGAGGAAAAAAAAAATACAAATTGAGGGGTATGTGTGGCTTCACAGGCAAAAAGATGTCACATGGGAAGATGTGCTTTCTGGTGGCAGCTGATGACGTGGGTGCAGGAAGGGCGTGGGAAGAAGGGCTCTGGTGATCTGAACTGTAACCTTCTGGGTTGTACTTTGGAGCCAGGGTCAGCTTAGCTTGTCACTTTCTGGGGCACTAGTTTCTCTAATAGCAGGACTGAGCCTCCTCCGTTCTTGCCGACTTTTGAAGCTCCCTGAGCTCTTTCCGTAGCTCCCCCCAGGCGTCTGTGCTCTGCAAGAACAGTTTCCCTGGCTCTAAGGAAAAGGATTTTGTATTTCCACCCAGAGAAGCACCTGCCGCCAGCCTGCACCTCTCATGTCCACACCTGACCCTGCACAACGGCCTGGGCCTCCCAGCAGAGGGCAGGCTAACACACAGAGGTCTCGGGCCCCCTGGCTTATATTTTCTTTTGGAGAATTCTAGAGGGATGGTCAGGCTATGCCCCGCAATTGCTTAGTGTGTGTGCAGTGACCCTGCCCTGCACTGTGTACAGATCTGGGGTGTGTGGGATGGAGGGAGGAAGGGAGTGCCTGGTGTAGTCACCAGCATAGTCCACATTTTGGCCGATGGTTCCAGACTTCGTCCTAAATCCTGCTCCCCACCTGCCTGGTCAGCCTAGCCATGCTCACCCTGTGCCCCACCATGATTCCGTCTTGGGCCCCCAGCTTACGTGACACCTAACTGGGATATCAGGACGAGAGCACCCCCTCTCAGTGACTGGGGAAGGCTGAGGCTGGTGTCATCCTGCCTGCTTCTGTCTCATGTCACTGTAGGAATGGACCATCGCCATGGGGTGGGGGCTGGGGAGGAGGACGAATGTGACTTTAGCTTGTGGTGAATGGAGGCCGATGCCACTGCTGTGGCTGGGGACTCGTTACCTCTCCACGTGGTCCACGTTGCCCGCCACGCCAAGTCCCCCGAGGGTGTAAATCTTCCCATCGTAGACGAGGCTATTGTGCCGACAGCGGGGGACTGTCATCCTGGAGACGAGGTTCCAGTTGTCGAGCAGGGACATGTAGCACCAGACATCCGCCAGCGTCACCCCCGATTCCATCCCACCTGTAGGCAGTGAGGGAGGTGCGGAGAGCGGGCGGGGTGAGCAAGGGCCCGAGGGTGGCAGGCCCAGCCCCAGGGTCAGAAGGAGAAGGCGTCACCTGCAAAGGAGACACTTCTGGGCCTTGGACTTCCTCAGCCCTGATGTGGGGAGAGGTCCCCTGGGGAGGCCTGTACCCGGTCCCCACCCCAGCCCTGAGGGGCCTCACCTGAGAGGTAGATGTTGTCCCCGGCACTCACTACACTGAAGAACTCGCGGTCATAGAAAGGCAGCGAGGCCAAGGGGTACCACTTGTTGTTCTGCGGGTTCCAGCAGGTGACGGCCACCAGTGAGCGCTGGGTCATCCCCACCATCTGACGGCCCCCAACCAAAACGATGACCTCAGCCACACCTGCAGGGACATGGATGGGCACCCTTGGGACTCACCCTGATATTGTCAGCATCTGCGCCTGGCACCTCTCTGGGGAACCACCCAGAGATGGGCTGACCCCATGACACCTGCCTTTGGGGAGTTCGGGGCATGTCTCCCAATACCTGCTGAGAGGCGGGGCCGGGTCCGGGGCGTCTGCATCTCCTGGCGGGCGTGGGGCAGCATATGGTAGCGTTTGGCCTCGTTGACCAGGTCCCGACATGCTTCTGACGACTTGATCAGCTCCTCATTGTCAACCACGTTGAGCAGGTAGCTGGGGTGGATGAAGGGGAGGCGCACGACCGCCAGGAGCTCAGCTGCGTACTGCAGGACAAAGCAGACACAGACCCTGCTCAGACTGCAGAGGGAGCCACCTCTGGAGAGTTGCAGCGAGAGGAAGGAAAGAAGAGGTGGGGGGCCGCACAAAAATAGACAATTCCAGTCTGTGTTTGGCTTGGGAGTGCAGACGTTGTGCTCAGAGGGTGGGCCGGGGAGGCCCGGCAGGTGGCAGCTGACCCCAGGTGGACGGTCCAGTCGTCCCTTTGCACCTCATTCCTGCACTGCACCAGGTTGTGGACCCCTGCTGAGTACCAAGCTGCCAGGGGGGATGAAATGAGGGGGCATGGTCCCCAAAGAGGTGTGGTGCAGCAGGAACCCAGGAACAGGTAGGAGGACACAGAAACGCTTAAAGGAGATGGCAGTTGTCAAGCTTACAAGTCCAGCTGTGACAGCCCCCGTCCCCCCAGCACCAACTCCTCCTTCAGTGGTGTCCCACGGCCTCAGAGTGGCTCTGAAACCTGCACTGCCATTTTTCATGGCCTGACTTGAATTTCCTTCCTGTCTGGCAAACTGCCCTTCACTCCACTTGTGTTTCATCCAGCGGGTAACTGATGGCCACTGTGTGCCACGCAGTAAGCTCGTTATTAAGATGCAAAGACCAATGTGGTGCAGTCTCTGATCTCAAGATGTACACAGTTTAATGGGGGGGGGTGTCCTGTTACATAAAAGGCATGAGGGGGCAAGAGAAGGTGTCTAGTGAGGGGTTGTGGTGGGTCAGGCTTCTCAGAGCAGGTACGTCTGAGCTAGGCATGCAAGGATGGACAGACTTCCGCTGGGCCTGAGGAGAGGAGGGTGTACATTGAAAGCCCATGTGGGGGCATCAGAGAGAGAAAGATAATGGTGCACTTGGAGAGTGCACGGGCTTTATTCTTCTTGAGTGCAAAAGGTTTTTGTTGGGAGGAGCTCAATGAGACAGGGAGAAATGAAACTGGAGATGTTAGCAGAGGCCAGGGCCCGGGTGACCTTAGGACATGCTTGCCAAGGACTGTGAGGCTTTTCCTGCAGTGCTGATGAGGGAACTAATGAGAGGTTATAAACAGAGAAATGAGGTGACCAAATTTGCTCTTTAGAAAGACCACTCAGGCTGGAGTGTGGAAAATGGATTTTCATGGAGCAAGACTGAAGGCAGGGAAAACACTTAGGAGACTGCTGTGGTTTGAATGTCCCCTCCAAACCTCATGTTGAAATTTAATTGCCATTGTGACAGTATTAAGAAGTGAGACCATTAAGAGGTGATTAGGCCATGAGGGCTGTGCCCGCATGAATGGATTAATGTCATCATCGCAGGAGTGGTTTGTTATAAAAGTGAGTTCACTTGTGAGCTCTCTCGCCTTTCTGCCTTCCATGGTGGCGTGATGCAGCAAGAAGGCCCCCAGCAGATGCCGGCCCTTGGCCTTGGACTTCCCAGCCTCCAGAACTGTAAGAAAGCAATTTCTTTTCTTTATCAATTACCCAGTCTCAGACATTCTGTTACAGCAGCACAAAACAGACTAGGACAGAGACCACTGCAGAAATTCTGCAGAGATTAGAGAGGTCTGAACGGGGGGAGAGAAGTGGATCCACTTAAGCAGGAGGAAGGAGACATAGATGAGAGCAGTGCGGCCACATGGATATGGGAGATGTGTCTGTAATCCAGGCTTCTGTCTTGGGTACCGGGTGGGACTGAAACGAGGAACACAGGAAGAGGTGTAGGCTTTGGGCATGCCTACACTTCACACTTTTTTTTTTTTTTTGCAGCTGGCAGGCACAGGGATCAAACCCTGGACCTTTTGTTATCAGCGCCATGCGATGACCAGCTAGGCTAACTGGACAGCCCAGAGCATGATGAATTAGACAGATTTGGGGAACATCCTGCTGGAAATGTCCAGTATTCAATTGAAGATAGAGCTCTGGCACTCAGGAGGGAGTTCTGGGCTGGAGACATAGATTTGGGAGTTGCAGCAAATTCGGGCAACTTAACGTCTTTCCTCTGAAAAGAAATCTTGCTCCTGCCCCACCTGATCAGTCCGAGGCCCCCGTCTCCTGGGCTCAGTGGCTGGGTCAGGTTGGGGAGCCATCTCTGCATCCTCTGTTGGCCCAGTGCTATTGATCTGGTACCTGGTCCATCCCTCTTTCTTGTCCCTTCTTGCTCCCACCAAAACATGATAGCCCTGCTCACCTGTCACTCAGCTGCCTCAGCTCATCCTGGGATCCTGCCTCCCTGACCCTGCTCTTCCTGGTTGGGTCCTTACTTCTGAGCCACTGTCCCCATTTGCTGCTCTCTGGGTGGATTCTGAGCTCTCCTGAGAGCTACCTGGGCAGCCTCACTGACTCCAGGGCTCCTCACATGTAAGAACCCAGGCCATTGCATTCTGAGTGGGGCCTCCAGCCTGTGCTTTCTGGTCGGGAGGTCCTGCTGAGATGTGCATGCACCTGCACCGGTGGCTCCCTGTGACTCAGGTGCCTCTCTGGGAATACTGCCACCCTTCCTTTCCTCACTTGTACTCTGGCTCTGATTCCTCCCACCGTCCCCTCCGAGGGACTTCTGCTGTCTCCCATCATGTGTGTAGTGGTTTCCCGTCTCCAGTATGATTTTCATTTGGTCCCTCCAGGTGCTCAGGTGCTCTCCATCCCTTCAATAACTGGAGCATGGGTGGGGGCTCCTTCTGCTGGGTTCCTGGGAGCCCTAGAGCACCTTGGCTCAAGCACCCACTTCTACCCGTAGGGCCCTCGTGCTGCCCACCCAGGTCTTGGTTGGCCTGGGTCCTCTTCAGGGGGAATGCCAGCCCTTGAGAATCTGCCGGTGACTGATTTCTCATCTCTAAGTCCTCCCTTCACCTCTCTGCTGCCAGGGGAACAGGACCAGCCTTCTCCTCCCTGCCAGGCCTGTTGGCTGCCACACGCTCCCCTGCAGCCTGCCCCACCCCCTTCCTCCTTGCTGCACTCCCATCACCGCCCGGTGCCCCCAGGCCCAGGGAGAAGGGGCAGGGGTGGGGCAGACCCTACCTGTGCGCGGGACACAGGGTCCTTCTTGATCCACTTGATGACTGTCTCGTACACCAGCTCTTCGGCCTTGGTGTTGAGGCTGTCGTTGGAGACATAGGCGATGAAGTCATCCTTGGAGATGCTGAGGATTTCCTCCTGGGCCGCCACCTCGGGGAAGATCTGCAGCGCGAAGGCCTTGGCCATGTGGTAGAGCTCACTGCACTGCATGGCCTCGGCCATGGCCAGCACCCCCAGGCAGTTGCTGGCGGTCAGCTGCTTCTCTGGGGGCGAGAGTGCAGGACTGCTGACCCAAGGACCCTCTCTGAGCCCATGTCCTGTGACTCTGCCTCCAGCACTGAGTCCCCACAAGCCCACTTCCTGGGTCCCTGGAGCTCAGAGCCATTTCCAGGGTTCTCTGCTGCACCTCATGTGACTCTCTGTGGCCTCCCTCTGCTCCCGCAGGTCCCGGCAGAAGGACCGAGACTTTGAGGTGTGAGGGCCCAGCTTGGAGCTTCCTCACTGACTGTGGGGGAGGGGGCCTGGGCTTCAGAGCCTGGGCCTGTGCCAGGGGCAGAGGTCACACTGTAGTGGAGGCTGAGGATCACACTGAGGCTTATAGTGTCTTCCCTATCATGACAGTCTGAGGTCACAGACCCCTTTTGTAAGTCATGCCAGCAGTAGCACCCCTCATATACCCACCCATCATCTTCCACGGGCCTCAGCCTCACCCAGTGAGACCCTCTAGGATCTGGGGTCAGCCTGACCAGTTCTCTTGAGATCTGGCTGATGGTTCTTCCAGCCTAGGTGGTCTGGGTTCCAGGAAGCCCATCAGTTTGTGAGCCTAACTCTGCTGCTTTGGTTCCTGACCCTTCTAGATTGTTCAGTGGCCCCAGCTATCTTTGCCGGGTCTGCTCCCACCTCTGGGCTCAGCCCCTAAGTTTCTCTCTCTGCACTCCATGTCCCAGGCCACGGGTTCCTTGTGACTCTCCCTGCTCCCGCCCAGGCCAGTAGCACTAAACTATACCCTGGGAGGGGGCCTGCTGGGAGCTCCTGACACTCAGATCTTCATCCTGGGCAGTAGGTCTGGGTATCCAAGGGACAGTCCAGATGTCTAGGGCTGTACAGACATCTGGTGTGGTCCAGGTGTTAATATGTGCAAGGGAAAACAGGTTTGTGGCTGCTTTGTTCAGGGTTGAGAGAACAGGCTATGAGGCCAGGCATAGACTCTTCCCAAGAACAGAAAACTCGTACAGCCCTCATGGCCCGGGTTGTCCTCACAAGACCTGTGCAGGGCACAGTGCACCTCTCCTGCCTACATGAAAGTGCGCCGAGACCCCTTCAGTCCATGCCCGTGGGAGAAGACCTTTGCATATGGTTATCCAAATAGTCACCTTAGGACAGCTTTGCAAACCCAGCCACATCCTAGAGTGTTTCTGGGTGCACACACAGCCTTCCCCTTTTAGACCTTGCTTTTTCAGTTTTTCGCACATCTGCACTATTACCCCCAGTGACACATGTGCCCCAGGGCTCACCGAGAAAGGACACACAGACTTTGCAGAAGGTGTGGAACTGGAACTTGCTGGCTGCCTCCAGCAGAGTCTTGGCATTGGCTGAGTCGATGACCAGGGAGCCTGTGTAGACAAACTCCAGGAGCAGTTCCAGGACGTCAGCCTGCAGGTTGGACAGCACGAGCTCCAGCTTCTCCCGGCCACTCTGGCTGCCGTCTTGCACGGACCTAGGCACAGAGACCAGCATGTCCTCACCTGCCACCCCCGCGGCCGCTGTGCCGCTTCCTCACAGGGCTAGATCTCCCTGCACAACTTGGTCACACGCCCTTTGTTTTAGGACACAGCAATGACACACCTGAACCTAATGACCTGACACGGGATCTGAAAGAGAAGAGTCTGACCAGAGACGCCCCAAAGAACAGAAAACCCTGCTTACCACTACTAGGCATGTCCATGCAAAAAAAGATGCAAATCAAAAAGCATGAGCTATGGATGGGGACGAGGACCAGGACTGACCTCAAAGGGAAACAATATGCTTCAGTGCACTGCTGGCCCTGGCGACTCCACCAAGCCAGACCGACATGGCCCACTGAGGCCTGGCTGCCCCAGATGGCAGATTCCTCAGTGTGACCCAGGATGGGAGGCTCCCAACTGGCCATGATTCCAGCCAATCCAGACTTTGTCTGATCTCCCCAAAGACCAGAGGCCCCCAGCTGCTGGAACCCGTCCCCAACCTCACCTCTTCCCCCAAACATATTGTTTCCTTTTAGGCATGGCAAAGAAGCCCTTCATGACATTGCTTTGAAACTGAGGACAAGACGAGATAGACGGACAGAATGGTCAGAGCTGGGAGGAGGGGAAGAGGGAACAACCAAGGACTTCCGCCACAGACAGCCAGCAGCCATGACCTGGGACCTGGCCCGGGGCGGGGCCCTCCTGCCACATGGAACACGGGGTCAGAGGTCAGAGGGTGGCCTGCGTAGAGTGTAGAGTGTGCATCGGGCTTGTGAACTGGGGGAGCAGGGAAGGGACACAAATATATAAATATGTTTATATCTGGTGTCTACAGAAATATAAGACCATTGCAAAGGCTCCTAAGGCCTGGCAGCCGCACCCTAAAGCTGGACCTGGAAGGAAACAGACACGATGAGGCAAAATAACACCAATACAGAAGTGACGCCAGGAGGAAAAACACCTGCAGCATTAAGGGTCAGGAGGCAGGTTTCACAAAGGCCATAGGCTTGGCCCCCGGTCCTGGCTGCTCTGGCCAGCCCTGCTTCCCGTACTGAGCCTGGTCCTGCCCAGGGCTGGGCTCGGCCACATGATGGGAAATGACCTCTGCAGGCCAACCACTCATTTCTGAGAGGCCAGGGGTCAAGACTCTTGTGACTGGTCCCTTGGGTGCACCTGTGGCTGGCATGGGGGCTGTAGAGGTGTCCAGCAAATGAGTAGGCTGGCCACAGGGAGAGAGGCTGCCTGCTGTGTGGGTGGCGGGGGGCTAGGGGACCTGGGTGCTCCAGCTCTGGACCAACAGGTGGGCAGCCTTGGCCTCTCCAGCCCTAAGCCTCATCTGCAAAACAAGAGGATTGAACTAGATGTTGTTGAAAGATCCATGGAGATTTCACGTGAAGGAGGATGGAAAATACCCTTCCCACGAGATTCTGCAATGCACGACAGTACCTGAAATCCCACCATTAGAGCTGCATTCTCTCAGGTTAGGCACTGGCCTCCCAGGGCCTTTAAAACACACCTCTGACTGGGAAGAGAGCAGTTTATGACAATGTGATCTGCTCCCCCAGCCAGTGTCCAGGGTCCCTCCCCACGGAATGACTCATCTGACCAGGGACCCTGAGGGGCCTTCTGCTCTGGGTGAGCCCAGACACTGAGGGGCAAGGTGCAGGCCCCTGAGCAGAGGCCCCTCCAAAGCCACACATGCATGTGGTGATTGCTATAGTGACTTAACACACCTAGTCTCCTGCTATCGGGATGGTTTCCATGCTTGGGTAGCTTTGTTAAGTATAAAAATAGTTCATTATGTGATTACTTGAAATCACAGAAATCCTGAACCCTCACAGGCCACCTGGTCAAGCTCTTACTCCAAGCCTTTGCTGCCTGTCTCTTCGCTCCTAGGTGCCACTGTCTGGCCTTCCCACCTCACTCCCTTCTTGCTCTGTGCAGGTCACGCTGGGCCTCAGCCAGGGCCGGCTGCAGGGGCCAAAGCAGGGCTGTTCACTTCTCCCAAGGCCCCAGTCACTGCCACCTCCGCCTCCGGCCAGCCCATCTGTCTACCACGAGTCCCCAGGCAGAGGAGCTCAAACTCAGCAAGGGGTTGGGGCGGGACCTCAGGATGCACGTGCACACACATGCACATGCACGTGGATGCACACTGGAACCCATGTGACCCTGGTAAACAAGACTCACCCAGTGAGAGGACACACTGGGCACGAACAGACCAGGGTCCTGAGGGACGGGTGTGATGGGACGAGTGTGCCTGCACTGTCTTGCCCAGAGTCTGAGCTAGGGAGAGAGTCCTGGGGACCAGTTGGTGCCTGCATGACCGAGGAGCATCGCAGGAGGACCCTGGCCTAGGATGCATGCAGTGGTTCTGCTCCTCTGGCCCCGTGGGGACCACTATGGAGTGGAGGGGGCTGATGGGCAAACAATATGTGGGGTGGGGCTGAGGCCCCTAGGGCCACATGAGCTGTGTTCCACGTGGCCACAGAGGAATCCTTGGGAAAATGATGGGGTCTTTGTCAGCAGCTGAGTTTGAAATCTGGAGGCAGGAAAACAGCGAAGCCGTGAACGTCCCACCGGCACACACACGATTATTGTCCTCAGAGGTGTTCGTATGTGGCCCAGAGAGCTGTGAGGGCCATGGGAGACTGGTGATGACTCTCCATCCCTGACCTTCAGAGTGTCTTGGGACTGGACCTCACTGCTCTTTTGGCTTCTTCCCTCTGATCAGAGGCTCCCTAGGAGACCCCTCCCCTATGGTAGCCCTGGTCACTGATGGGCAGCCGCGTCCTCCACAATGACCACTCTGTCCCGGTCCTAATGTCTTGTTCTACTGGGCCCCATGGAGTGCACTGTGGCACTGCTGCCCATCGGGGTCATAACACACCAGGAAGGGGTGTGCTACAGGGCAGGACAGGCAGTGACGGCCTCGTCAACGAACGCGACACTTGGGGTGGGAGCATGGAGCGTGGGCAGCCTGGTGCTCCCCAGCTCACTCGGCCCCAGGGTTCCGTCAGAAGAGAACTTCCCACAGTCACCTTCTTCCAAGAGTGGCTGGCCCAGGAGGGCCCAGGTGTGGGACAGAGCTGCTGCTCAGCAGGGCTGGGCCTGTGGATGTGTCAGGAACGCCCAGTCGCAGCTACTAGGATGTTTGAAATGCCACCATCAGCAACGGAGTCATCAGGGAGCAGAACTGCCCACCCAGACTTCGGGGTAGAGCCCACCTCCACCCTGCCCACACCTTACTGGTCAGGTGTTTTCATTTTTCAAGTTGGAACTGGGCCCTGTCTGGAATAATGGGAGGGGACAGTGGGGCAGTGGCGGGTGGGGGACAGGCACGAGGCAGGTGATGAACATGGCTGGTGCCCTTCCCTGCTCAGGAGAGATCACCCTGCCCTTTGATGTGATTCCTGCCCTGTCCCATGCATGGACGTGTGGCACGTCACCAGCTCCAGGGTCCACATGGGTCTCACAGGGCCCTGGCCCACCCTTGGTGACTTTTCTGTCTCGTGTCATTCTGCCAGCTGCTGTGGTGTGTGAATCTCTCTCGTCATCTGGTTTTCAAGGCACACCTGTCTATTCTGCCAGAGAAACAGAAGAGAGTTCAAATGTGGCGAAGGCACTGACAGGCTTTGAGAGGTGAGGCTTTCAGCTGGAGGGGACGACGCCAGGGTCAGGTCTCTGCTGTGTATGGTGTCATGAGGGGACAGTTCTCCTCTGTGGCCTGGGAGTGGGTCTGGAAGTGCTGGCAGGGGACAGGCTGGGGTGGGAGGCGGCACCTCTGCCAGCTCCTGATGGGACCTGCAGTCCACCCTGCCAGGGAGCAGGAGTCACTGGCATTGCGGCCGATGTCCCCTGCAGCACCCGGCCTCCAGAGGAAAAAGAAAGGGACTTCTGCGTGGCCGCAAGACAAAATTCAGGGCAGATCTGTGTCCTGCTCACTGGGGTTGAGAAGCAACTCTGGACTTGGGAGGCTGGAACCCCAGGACCCTGACTAGATCCTCCTCCCTTCCCAAAATGGCCTCAGCCCGCTCGCTCCTCCGCCTCAGTCCTGCTGGGCTCGCTCCAAGCCCTGGTGCAGGTGGGGATGGCTGTCACACAGCACTGCCCCTGTCATTGTCCAGGGCCAAAGCCCTGGATCCCTGCCTGCAGGGTCATTGTCACCCCTGAATGTCTCAGGGACCCGAGATAGGGTAACAAGGGGCACGGGGCCCAGTGTCTCAGCACAGGCCTTGCTCTGGGCTTCTCCATGGCTTCCTTGGCCTCTAGCCCACCCAGAGGACCTGGTCCCTCCTAGCGACGGGGTGAGCATGTCTTGAGGTGGGGCTGCAGGTCCTGCGGCCATTTACAAGTGTTTCTAACATCCACACACACACACTCGTGCACACACAGCACCCCGGGCTTAAACCAAAGGCCCTGTGGTGGGGGTCCTGCCTCCTTCCCCTGCCTCTCCCTCTCTCCTCACCCCCACACCTGGCACTGCAGGGGCACCGAGCTCCCTGGGTGCCTTAAGCGTCCTGCTCCCCCACAAGCTTGCACACGCTTTCTCCTGATTCCTGCCCTTCATTCACCTCCCGAGGCAGAGGCTGCATCTTCCCGGGAGCCCCCAAGATGCCCCTTTTCCCCAGAGTGAGGCACCTGGCCCCTGAGCTTCTAAATCCATTTCTGGGACCCCCCTGCTCTGCCTTCCTGCTTGTTTACAGCTTCTCCCCACACTCTGGGGTCTGGTGTCTGTGAGAGACCTGGCCCCAGGAGGGCCCCTGCTTGTGTGCCTAGTGAGAGTGAGTGACTTGGCTTCCCATACATCTGTCCTGTGCCCCGGGGGAGGGTGTCCATGCTGGGGTTGGGGCTGGCAGGTGCTGTCTCTGCTGGGCTCAGGTGCTGGGTGAGTGTCCTTGCTGGGGCTGCAGCAGTGGACACATCACCTTCTCCAGGCAGAGGTGGGAAGGAATCCAGTCTGCTCCAGAACTGAGGGTCCTGGGACAGCACAGGAGGGTCACCTGCCCCTGACGGGGCTTACCCAGGGTGGGTCAGTGCCGGCTCGCATGAAGGTAAGCACCAGGACACCATGTCCCATAAATCCTCCCCACTCCCTCCCCTTACAAGAGTGCAGCCACCTGACAGGGAAGCCCCTGCTCTGGCTCAGAGGGCAGGGCCAAGTCTCTCCAGCTGGGCCACTAAGTCTCCAAGGTCACAGATGTGAAAGGGACTGAAATGGCACGGTGACCATGGCAACTGCTCTCTGACCACCAAGTATATGAAATTCCTGATGTTTTTAAGTGGCTGGGAAGGAAATCATTTTCCTGTAAATGTCCCGCTTCCTCCCCATGAAGGCGTCTGTCTGCACTTATTGGCATGAACTTATCACGTGTGTGCACCCCGTGGTTAGGACGAGGGAAGTGTAACCTTCAGCTGCAGGGTGCCCCTCCTGGTTCCTGTGTGACTCTCCTGTACATGGAGGACCCCCTGCCCTGTCTCCCAGACCTCAGACCTCTCTGGACTGGGATCTGTCCAGCCGGCTGCCTACCAGGCGTCTCCACTTGGGGACCTGGGTGTCCTTCAGGCTGCTAAAGTTTGACACATCAAGCACTCAATGGTCATCTTCCCCCAGCTCTCTCCTGACGCTGGTCTGTGGACCTGCCTTCCTCCCTGTGCCCTCCAATGCCCCAGACACGTCGCCCTCTCATGTCCTGGTGCACTTGTGGAGCCTCTCCAGACCGGCCCTGCTCATCCGCTGACTGTCACCCTCATGTGTCGGAGCTGGAAGGAGATCTAGACATCATTTGAACTAAACCCCTGGTTTACAGATAAGAAAACCTGAGGCCTGAGAGAGAGGATGTGCCTAGCATGGGGTCACAGGACGGGTGGCAGAGTCAGGTGTAGGATCCCGGTCTCCACGCTCTTGTCTGCCTGGGGCAGCCTCCTTTCCAGTCAGGGCCACTGAGACGCATCCTACTGCTCTCCCACTGCTTTTGATGGCCCCCACCTCAGACCAAGCCCAGGGTCCCAGTGCAGGGTTAGGGCCGTTTGCCCCTCCCCCCTGCTCATGCCAGGCACTGTCCCCAGCCCCCTTGCCTGGAATACTCTTTCTCCCTCTTCTTGCCCTGTCCAGGAAGGCTTCACTACTTTCGGTTCCCACCTAGCGGGGTCCTCTTCTCTGCTGTGTGCAAGAGTTTGGCCTTCAGCGTGAGGCCTCCAAAGGCAGCCAAAAGGCTCCTGTGTGTCTCCTGCCTGCACCGGTCCAGCCTGGAGCTGGGCCATTGCTCAGTACTGCCCTGTCCCCTTCTGTACTCTCCAGCTGGGCTGGAGCAAGGCCCCAGGACAGAGGATGCTCATCTGCACTCCAGCAGCCAGATGCAGGTCACTGCAGCTTCCAGAATTTGCTGAGAGTGGTGCCACAAAGACCTGCCTGGCCTGAAGAAGCCACCAGACCTGCCCCTTCACCCCAGACCTCATGCCCCTAACCCTTGTGCTCGGACAGAGAGAACCAAGCACCGCGGTGGGAGACCCGAGTTGGCTGGGAGATGGGCAGTCACAAAGAGTGTGCCCCTTCCTGTGTGGCCGAGGGCCAGCGTGGCCGGGTGGGCTGGCACGCCTGGCAGCTCGGCTCTATGTGGACGGACACAACGGATCAGACAGGAGATGCCAGCCAGTGTCGTCCTGAAACAAAACACAGTTGCTCTGGGGTTAGTTGGCAAGTCCAAACACAGCACTGGGAAGCAAGCGGAGGTCCTGTCCTCCCACTCTGAGCACAGGCCCGGCTCAGCGTCCGCCCCGAGGAGGCTGCAAGGCAGAATGAGCAGCGGCATTAATCTGCTGAGGGTGAGAGAGTCGTGAGCTGTGCCCCGGGCTGGCCCCTCGCTGCTTGCCCTCTCTAAGGCGCTAGAGGTGGCCCCTGACTTCTTCGCAAGGGTATGAAGCAGACAAATTAAAAATCAACATAATGGAAAAAAAAAAAAAAGATGCTCATGCACCATTAAGACTCATTCAAGTAGAAATAGCTGGGGCGAGGGTGGAAGGGAGCAGCGGCTGAGAGCGACCGTGTTTAGGACACACCTGGTCTGCGCTCAGACAGCGCCGGTTTGGCTTGTGTACCAGTATCAAGACATGCAGCGTGGGTGAGGCTTTGGCTATAAGTCTCTTCTCCCCGATTTGAGCTGGGGAAAAGTGGCCCCTTGGGTGCCTCATGCTCCTCAGTGGGGGATGATCTGGTCGATGTGCTTTCCTGGCATTAAGTTCACCATCGACAGCAGTGACGATGGCACTGGGGACCCTGCAGTGGGCCAATAGGAGCAATGTGCAATGGTCCCTTAAAATGGAGCCCGCAGTCCTCCTAATCTCAGGGAGGGCTTGTGAGCCACTAAGAATGCAGGATCCTGGGGGCGGGGCGGGGGTGTGGCCTGCTGCTGGCAGAGGCCCCTGGTGACCAGCAACGCTGGGGGGCAGGGCCGGGGCAGTGACTGCTCTGAGGCTGTGCGTGAGAGGGCGCTGGGAGGAGGAGGAGAGATGGCTACTGGCTCTGTGACAGGGAGTCACACTTCAGGAACCTGCAAGAGAGGGGAGGAGAAAAGCGACACAAAAGCGTCCTACAAAGGAACAGACCCGACCACAGCTGGAAGGAAGGCAAACCTTTGAATCAGGTCCTTGAAATACAAGCTGCAGGAAGCTAGAACATTTTGGTGGACTTCAAACTCTCTGCCTTCAACAACAATTTTCAGGTCTGTAAACGCTTTCGCTCTGCGCTGCTGGTTCAATTCCTTCAACATTTCTGCAGAACAGAGAAGACAGACAGGGCCAGGTTCCCATTAAGAGTTTTTTTTTTTTTTTTTTTTTTTAAATTAAAAAAAATTTTTTTTTTTCAAGAAGTAGAGAAATAGGAAATACTTGATATTGTTTCTTGGCAAGACTGGCTCAACATTGACAGTCAAAAGAAGTCACAAACATAATGCGAAAACAAGCAGCCACTGGGAGGGGCTACATACCCAAAGGAATAATGACTTTAAAAAGCAGAAAAAAACCAAATATGATAAAAAAAAAAAAATCAAACCCAGAAATCGAAAGGTTGGGGGGAAAGATTCCCAAACTGACAATTGGAAACACAGAGAATACATTATCACAGACAACTCAGAACTGTTATATAACTACAGAACAAGTTCTCCAAATGCCAGTGGGTGCCGATGTGTTGGTTACCAAGTAAAGCATGGCATTGTGATGTGAGACGGGCTGGACATGGTTCAAAGGAACAAAACCACAAAACCTGCAAAAACAGCGTCCCTCATGTTAGACACAGCTGTGGCATGGGGCGAGCTTCTCGGGGAGGAGACCCTCAGAGCGGGGCCGAGGAGGGGCCTGGCAAGCACCTCCTTCCACTCCACAATTGTGGGGACTTTCAGGAAAGCAAGCAAGCCAGGGACAGGGACCCTCTGCCCCTCCTCCCGTTTCCTGGGCCAGCCTCTCTCAACTCCCACCCTTGCCTGGGAGTTCGACAGAGAGCAGCCTGGTTTGCAGCCCCATCAGGTCCCAGGAAGTGGCCTGTGGGGCCCTGCCACCCTGGTGTGCACCTACCTTTGCCTGGTGTCTTGGCCACCTGGGGCTGGGACAGACAGTGCCCAGGCCCATGGGCTCCGGACCTGGGGATGTCAGAAGCTTCTCCCTGACCCACCTCAGGGCTTAGAAGGAAGAAGGAGGGAAGAGCCACCAACTACCCTGTTCAGTTTATAGATACTTGTGCATTTGTCAAAGTTAGGGCCTTCAGATGACCAATGCTCTCCCCAGCCTGGCCTCTCCTGCCTGCCTCTAAGACCCCTGGACAAAGCCCGTCCTTGGCATTGCTAGTAGGTGGACATAGGAGGCCCAGATCCTTGGGCCAGAATGACCTAGACTGTCCTCAGGCAGGGCTATTTCCTTTGGCAGGGGAATGGGAGAGGGTGAGCCCCCCACCCTCTAAGCCCCCCTGCCACAACCCCAGGCCCCCCAGGTCTGTGCAGAACCCTGGCTGGTGTTCTAGAATTACCTTTCCATGTGCCCTACTCCAGCCTGACCAGTGAGCTCTGTCCACATGGGCTGGCATCAGCCGCCTACCAAGACTCCCTCCTGGGCTTGGCCCTGCCTCTGGCACTTGTAGGTCCTTGGACAAGCCCCTGTGCCTCTCTGAGCCTCTCTGCTTCTGCATCTATAAGGTGAGGATCAAGGCTCCTGCTTCTACTCCCAGAGTGTGGTGCAGGCCAGATGGTCCAGGCAAGCTCAGGGATGAAGAAGGGCTTTGTGGGCACCAGGGAGCCACAGGGATTCCGTGCAGGGCAGTGGAGAGGTGAGGCTTGGGTTTCTGATGAATCCACACAGAGGCAGGAGGGGGAGCGACTCAGGGGGCCGAGGGGAGGAAGGAAAGCCCCGTGCGGAGAGTTTGGCTTTGGAGTCAGACCTGCGGGCGAACCCGAACTCTGCCTCCTATCAGCTGTGTGACCTTGGGAAAGGGAATCAAGTCCCCAGAACCTCAGTTTCCTCATTTGTTGAAGGTTAAATGAGACAGCACACGGTGAGCAGTTTGCTGCGTGCCTGGCACACAGAAAGTGCTCGATTGGTGCCAGATTGGAGTTATTATGATGGTGACAGTCTTTCTATACCCAAGAGAGAAGCGACACAGGCCTGTGCTCCAACGGTGAAGGAAGGACATAGGAAGAGAAGTATTCAGACCGTGGATGTGGGAAGGGAGGGTGTGGGGAGGCGTGAGGACCATCTCCAGGTTTCTGGAGGGATGGTGGTGTCACATCCAGGAAGTGAGGGGACGCTGAGTTTATTCTTGGGGTGGGCCTGTGGGACACCCACGGAGGGGACAGGGGTGGTGGATCAAGGCCTGGCTGGAGACAAGGCGGTGGGAGCAAGCTGTGTGGGCAACCGGCCTGGGTGCGACAAGATGGCTCAGGAGAGCCACAGAGTCAGGCTGGTTAAGGCTGAACAGCTCTGCTCACACACAGCTCCAAAAAGAACCACCAACTGAATTAATTCCCAAACCCTGGGCCAGGTACATGATGTCACTTTTTGGATGGAAGTGATGTGTATGGGGGAAGAATTCTGGGCTGGGATTCCACAGCCCTGGATCCTGATTCTTGTTCCAGCTTTGCCACTAATTGGCTATGTGACCCTGGGCAACTTGCCCTAGCTTTCTAGGCCCTAATTCCCTCAAGCCCAAAGGGCAGGGACAGCTGTTCTGTGGCCCCCTGATTGTCACACTGCAATGAGTGACAGATGTGGCCCCACATGCCTGCTGAGTTAACCAGTGCTCGGGGGCCAGGAAAACACGACGGTATACAAAATGCCTCCTCCTTCTGGGCCCAAAGCACTCTGGCTGGTTTTGCAGATTTCCTTTTCAAATCAAGGTCCCAGCAATGACGGTGTCTGCAGCCCCAGCTGCGGCAGCAATGCCTGTTGCTCCAGGAGCTCCAGGGCCATGCCTGGAGGGTGCATGGAGACTCAGCTGTCACCATCCTAAATGCAGTTGCTTTCTGTTCTCTACGACTCTCACTTGGTGGAAATCTGTATTTAATAGTTGGGGAGGATTATTCACTTTCAGAAGAATTTTTCAATTTATGAAAGTGCTCACCAGGGGATTCCTTTTCACAGCAGGACCCAAGCACATTCAAAGTATTGATCAGTTGGTTTGTGCTTACTGCTGCCGGCTGAGTGCCCAGCTGGGGAGAGCAGGCATTTCAGGCTGCGCTTGTCGGGGGATGGGGGCAGCAGACCTAGAATCCATGGGAGGAAGCGAGGACCACCTGGGCCTCCAAGCACAAGCTGCCCTCTTCCCGCCCCATGTCTTGGCAAAAGACAAGCCCTTAATCTCCGAGGAGCTTCCCAGCGAGGTGCATGGGGTACTGTGGGTTCCTGGGGAAGCCCTCCCACAAGCAGGGCCTGTTCCCAGGTGTGGGGAGGTCTGCCTGGCCTGGGGCTGGGTCCTAAGCGTGGACACCCAGAAGCACTCGGCACCCTGCAGAATTCGGCTGCTCCAGGCTTCTGGAGGAGGGGATGGCCCAGAGATCCTTTGACCTTTCCCAGGCGGAGGCTTGGCAGGGCCTGGATATGAGAGATCTGCCAGCCTGAGCCCACCTGGAAGCACAGCTTTGGCCTCAGGACCCCTCGCAGCTGGCTGGCATCAGGGGTAGTTTTCTGGTCCCCTGGGCTTAGACTGGGATGCCCCACCTGCACCTGTGGGACCCCACACATGGCCTTGTCCACAGAAGTGCTGCCCTGTGCCTCCTCCCCACTGGGAGACTCCGCTCTGCTCAGGCCACCGGGCAGAATGCACGATGTGCCCAGGCTGCTGGACTTGGCACCCGGTGCTGCGCTTCCCTTCCATAGGAGACCACCTTCCCATTCCCTGCGCCTCATCCCGGAGGCCTCCCTTCCCCTCCCACACCCAGTCCTGTCTGCTTTCCCTCCTAGAAATCTCTTGGCCCAGCACACCAGTGCCCTCCTGGGCTGCCATCCTCTTTCATCTGAGTCACTGCAGCAGCCTTGAGAGTCTGTCCCCGCTGCAGGCCACCTCCATGCTACTGCTCCCCACAGCATCCAGCACCAGTCCCTGCTTTCTTAAGTAAACCCAGCAAGGGCCTCTGAGAACTCCACCCACCGCTCCCACCTCCCCTGTCCCCCTCTCCTCCTCCACTTCCAGGAGGGCCCTGCACTCCCTGGCGAAGCCCCCTGCAACCCAGGCAGGTCCCCCTTCAACCTCCATCCCCTCAGACCTATCTTCCTCCCTTCTTCATCTGGCTAATCGCCCTTTCCCTGTCAACCCCAGTTAAGGTGTTATTTTGTCCCCGCCTCCCTGCCTCACTGCTCTCCTCCCACATCCCCCTGCCCCCGGCCTTCCTCCACGTGCCCCCACAGCACCCTACACTTCCTTCTTTATAGCCTTCTCGGTGTTGTGATTATTTATTTACATGTCTGCCTCCTGCACTAGACTGTTTTATTTGCATTTCTATCTTTGACACTCAGCACTGGGCCTGCCACAGGCGGTATGGTAGGTTGCAAACATTCTTCGTAGCTTCCCCTGTTAAGGGGGAAGGACATATCCCTACCCTTTGAATCTTGGCCAGCCTTGTGATTTGCTTTGGGCCACAGAATGTGGTGGGAATGGCCTTGTGTGAGTGTGAGCCACAGCCTTTAGAAGCTTCCCTCCACTCTGCTCACTCTTTTGGGGCCCCTGCCACTGCCACCATGTGAGTGAGCCTGGGCTAGCCTGCTGGAGGATGAGAGACCATGTGTAACAGAGATGAGCTGCCCTAGATGAGACATTTAGAGTAGCCAGCCCCTGCCAACATCAGCCGAGCCCAGCCCAAACTGCCAAACCAGAACCATAATCTCAATAAGCGGTCGTTGTTTTAAGCCACCAAGTTTAGAATTGTTTGTTATGCAGCGAGAGCTGACTGATACAGAAGGCATGGATGAATGACAGACTCAAGTGCTCGGCGAACTTTCCCTACGTCGGTTTCTCCTTTGCTAGTTCAGTTTGAGACTTTTTTTTTTCAGTTGTAGTAAAATGTACCATCTTAACCATTTTTAAGCGTGGAGTTCAGTAGTGTTAAGTACATGTGCACTATTGTGTGGTCAATCTCTGGAACTCATCTTTTCAAATGAAACTCTGTACCCATTAAACAACTCCCTGCCCCCCTCCCCCAGCCCATGGTAGCCTCCATTCTACTTTCTTCCTCTGTGATTTTGCCTGTCCTGGGTACCTCATATTAGCCAGACATAGAAGGACATTTGACTACTCTAGGAACCTCATGTAAGTGAGACCATACGGTATTTGTCTCTCTGTGCTTGCGTTATTTTACTCAGCACAATGTCCTCAAGGTTCATCTACATTGTAGCATGTGGCATAATCTCCTTCCTTTTTAAGGCTGAGTAATATCCCATTGTGTGTGTGAGTACAGACCACATTTTGTGTATCCATTCACCCACTGATGCACACCTGGGTGCTTCCGCCTTTTGGCTGTTGTGAACAGTGGCTAATTCTTATACCCAGTTACAGACTGCTCTAACTACTGTCTTAAACTCCATTATAAGTGGCTCTGTGGACCCAGCAGGTCGCATGAGAGAGACCGGGACACTGAGGAGGAGAGAAAGACACAAACAGAACCAAGACTGGACAAGAAGTTGCAGCCAAACTTCTGCATATTTTTCACCAAGCGACACAAGTTATTTGTCAGAGACTAATGGGTTCATTCCAGCTGGACTAGAAGGTCTGTCTGAGGTGGTAATAAAGAGGAAAAGATGTCAAATATTAAAAGGCAAAGAATTTCAGTGGCTTTGCAGCAGAGAAGTCCATTAAATCAGAGCCCCGAGAAAGGTTGTGCAGCCAAATAATTTTTTTCAGAGCTCAAGTAAGAACCCAGCTAGGTGACAAATGCTCCCGATCCCATTGGTATTTATGACACATATTTGATAAAGGACCTGAAAGAATTATAAACTCAGAGCAGTTGTGAAATATACTGAAAAAGCCCAGCAAAGACTGTGTCATGCACGCCCAGAGGGTAATTCATCCGAGAGCAGGGGAGCCAACGTGCGCTGACACCGTGGGGACAAATGGTGACTTTACGCAAACACAGCCTTCTCTGCTGCCAGGGCTGTGGCTGGTCAGGGAGTGCGGGGAGCTGAGTGGACAGCCTCTTGGGCTGAATGCTGCCTCCATCCTCCCTCCCTCCCTGGCCTGATCGGATATGAATTTCTCCCCCTCCTTCTTTTCCAAAAAAGAGCTGACCTTAGAATCAACTGCAAGGGCCAAGCAGGCTCCAGCTTCCAGGTAAGAAGAAATCCAACCACCCGTGGGCCTCATCTGGGCACTGCATGCCAGCCTGAGTTGGGGAGTGGGTTCTCTCTTAGGAAGTCACACCAGCCCTGGCCCCAATCGCATCACTAGTCTGTATCACCCAAGGCCCCATGCAGGCAAACCTTCCCAGGAAATGGGAGCCTTTCCCAAGCTGTCCAACACTGGGTGACAAGACCTGTTCCTTCAGCAGTGGAAATCTGGCATCAAAACTCCTCTCTGTGCTACAGCCCCTGCCCCAGGTCTGCACACTAGTGGGTGCTTGAGACATGTCTGCAGGGTGGAAATGAAGATTACCCTCCAGTTAGAACAGTCTCATGCCCTCTAAGATGATACAAAAGTCACTTAAATGTTTCTCCTTAGAATTTGTTGGAACTTCAGAAAACTAACAGAAACATCCCCTTCTCTCTCCCTGGCTTTGTGCCCCTGTCCTTTAGGCCCAAGGACTAACCAGAGCCAGCTGCCAGCTTGGGCTTGGGGGTAGCACGACTGGGAGAATCATCTAGCCACAGAATCACTGAATCCCCCTGTGACTTTGAGTAAGGACTCTTTCCTCAGCTGGGGTCCACCCAATCAAGGAATGATTACTCCAAGGATGCCCTGTTTCTAAACTCCTCCCTGGGGGCTCTTGGAGACTCTGCTCATAGCTTCATCTTCTATTCATGCCCCACATCCCCAACCCTCTCTCTACATTCGTGCTCAGCACGTCCTGTCCCTTTGTTTTGGTGGTTTCTGTCTGCCCCTTTGGCCAAATCTCTCCCAATCCTTGTTTCTTAAGGCCTCATCCATCCTTTAAGTCTCAGCTTAAATCCCATCCTTTAAGAATTCTTACCAAGTTCCCCAGTTAGAGCCAACTTTGCCCTCTCCTATGGTCCCATAAGACTCTGTCTGTGCCTCAATTGCAGTAGAGATCCCTGGCTACCATATTCCAGGGGAATGTCTGTCTGTTTGTCTCCTTTCTAGGCTGTGATCTCCTGGAGGGCTCGTCTCTCTGTCCCCCTGAGCACCTAGCATCATGTTTAGCACAACGAGTTCCTCTCTAATTGGAATTCAGGGTGGGTTACAGACTACATGCAGGCATGAGTGAGGTGGTAAGAATGACTTTCCCTAAACATGATAGACCAGAATGATTTGAAATGTCATAGTTGTATGGAATCAGGTGGATGGAATGTAAAAGTCAAGCCCCCTCTAACTTCAGGAGACATCAGTGCTGACAACAACAGTGGCAAGCCCACAGTTTATGTGGCAATCTATGGCTGTAAAACATTGTCATAGTCGTTATTTAGGTCCTCCTTGGGGAGAGATTTAATTATTCTGTCTGGCTCCAATGCTTTGAAGACCCCTACATGGCCTTCCTGGGAAGGACTGACCAGCTCAGAGCTGCTGAGCACAGGTGCAGCCTGGAGCCCTCGGGGTGGCTCTGCAGAACAGGGGCCTTTACACACAGTGGCCAGAGAGAAGTGGTCCTGTCAACACTCCAGGTTCCAGCTGCTGGATGGTAAATGCCCAAATAAAAGCTAATAACTGGTCACCTTCAATGACAGCTCTTGTCTGTGGGCTCAGGGTAGGAGTTAAAGGGAATGATCTTTTGTTTGGGAAGAAATGGGGACCAGCAGGGAACAGCGTGTCAGGTTTCCAGCACCAGCCAAGGAACCTGGCCAGGAGGTGGTCACTGCAGAGGAGGGGGAAGACCCTCAGCTGAGCAGGGAGGGCCAGGGGGTGAGCCCTCAGGCTGCAGGTGGAGGAGGTGCCCTGGTTAGGTCAACATTAGTGGTCAGTCCTTCTTGCCTCCAGCAGAAAGTCTGCTGCTTGGCTTCTTCCGCTGCTTGAAGGATGGCGGCTGGGAGGGTGATAGAAATATGTGGAGCAGGAGAGGAGGAAAATGCCATGGGGGTCAGGGCCAAGAGGCCTTGGGAGAAGGCCAGGGCCTGAGAGAACTGGGTGTGAAATGAGGTCAAGGCCAGTGGTGTGAAGGGCTCTGCAGGGAGCTGGGGCTCTGGGGTGGCATCTGGAGCTGGGTGTGTGTGTGTGCAGTGAATTAAACATCCAGGTAAGTCTAGTTGGGACCATGAATAGCTCCGTGGGGCCTGCAAGCCTGATGGTGGGGTTCAGAAGGGCCAGGTGGGAGGCTGAGGCAGATAGGCTGGGAGGGGCCAGGAGGTCAGGGGTTTAGGAGGAAGGGTGGCCCTACAGTCCCCCTGAGGCAGGTGCCCCCTCCAGGGGCTAAAACTTGGTACCAGGGAGGGGGATATACTGAGGGGCCTTGGTCCTCATAACCAGGGGAGGAGGAGACCTGGGTCTGGCCCCAGGGACTAAGTTGAATCCCAATGTCTGGGCTGGGGGTGTGGGAGTGTGACTCACTCCTCCCTCTGTGCTCTCATAACACTCTGTGTCTTCATGAAGCTGTGTTCTGCCTGCAGACACTGCTTCTTCTCCATTGGAGGAGGAGCTCTTGGAAGGTCAGGGGTGGTTCTTGGTTGGAGTGACCAGAGTCAAGATTCCAGGACAGATAGTTGGGGCCAGGGGAGAGAGCCACGTTCAGCACCCCGGAGAGCTCCAAGTCTCCCAGAGTCAGGAACGGATGCTGGGAGAGCCCTGTAGAGGTTAGGGGGTGCCCTGCAGCAGCCGGTCATGTCCATGGCTGAGTGAGACTGGGTCATGGGCATCCCCCGCGGAGGGATATTCTGAGACCCGAGTTCTGGGAACTTTAGATGGCTGTGTCTGTTTGGCTCATTTGTTATTGTCTCCTGTGTGCTGGGCATGGGGTGGGGTGTCAGGGACACATGCGAGTGGACATGTTTGCAGACTTGGGGGAGCTCATGGTTTGATGGGAGACACACTAACATAATGGTAGCATCATGCAAGAGGTGTCTGACTCGGGCAAATGCTGGGCAGTGGAGGCGCGGGGGAGGGGACAGCTGGTTCTGCCCGATGGAGCTGGGGAGACATCTACAGGGGAGAGGATGGTCTAGTGGAGACTGGAAAGGTAAGCAGGGGCTCCCAGGTGGAGGGAGGGAGAGGTGTGGATGTGTAGGATGCTGAGAAGTGTGAAGGGCCACATTAGGGGACTGAAAGTCAGCGGCGTGGCTGGCTCATACTGTGTGTGTAGGAGACTGGAAAGGTAAGCAGGGGCTCCCAGGTGGAGGGAGGGAGAGGTGTGGATGTGTAGGAGGCTGAGAAGTGTGAAGGGCCACATTAGGGGACTGAAAGTCAGCGGCGTGGCTGGCTCATACTGTGTGTGTATGGCTTACACGAGTGCATGGTATGAACATATGGTGTGTGTGAGTGTGTGCTGTGTGCACATGTGAGCTGCAGAGGGGAAGCTGCAGATGGAGGTGGAGCCTGCTGTCTTCGTCCCATAAGGGGCTGGGGCCAGTGGTGGAGTTTACAAGGGAGGCTCTTGCACTGAGGGTGGCTGCTCAGAACCAACCATGAGAGGTCTGACCCTGCACCCAGGGCCCCTCCATGATGCTGCACCCCAGCTGGGCCTGTGTCTGCACAGCATCACATGCTCCCTTCTTCCCACTGCGCCTGCTATTCGAGCCCACCCTGACCCCTCCTCCCAATGCCCCAGGCGTGCATCAACCAGCGGGGCACGCTGTCAGGTGCCCACAAGGTGCAGGGCCCTGGGCTGACAGCTGGGGTGGGGTGGGGGCTGAGGAGGAGGAGGGGCAGTGGGTGAGCAAGACAGTCCCTGCTGGGGTCCATGCTGCTCATCAGGGACACCAGGTGTCCAGTGAGAAGCTGGACAAGAGCTGCATAAAGGGCCAGTTGTGGTGCTAAAGGCCCTCCCAGGATGGGGGTTGGTGGCCTGGGGAGGGAGGGGCCGGGGAGGGGGAAGCAGGAAGTGTGGGGTGTTGGATGGCTGCTAGCTGTGTCACTGGTGCACATCAGGTGGGTGTATGATTCTGAATTGACCAGCTATCTCCCCAGAATGCATTCATGGTGCCTAGCCTGTGCCAGGCCCTGGGCTGTGAGCATGCAACCCGTCTCCACCCTCAAGGGGCCCACAGCCTGATGGGGGAGGCAGACGCCGGAGCAGACACAGGTCAGTTTGTCTGCTCAGCACTGGAATCCCTTCCTACTGGGGAGAATCCTAAGACAGGCGGGAACTGGGCCTCTTTTGCTGTGGGAGCAGAGGGGAGGCAGCTCCCTGGCAGATGGCATGTAGGGAGACATGAGACCTGGGCTTGGCTGGTTGGGTGCTCATGCCCTGGACTTCCAAGTTCCAGGAAGGAATGAAAGACAGTTAGAGATGACTGTGGTGGCTGTGGTGAACTTACAAAGCTGACGCCTCAATGGCGCTGGAGCATCCAGGGGAGACCGTGCCAGTGCAGGGTCCTGAGTGGTCGGTCTCTGTGGGGATCTGGCTGTGCCTCCTCCATGCCTGCCCCACTTCCCAGACTGGCTCCCCTGCCTCCAATAAGTGCTCTTTCTGCTTAACTCTGCCAGAGCTGGAGTCTGTGGCAGGTATCCCGGCCCCTGGCTGGTACAGACACATGAATATGTCAGGCCTCTGATAAATGTTGCTTACAGCAGAGACTGCTGAGCCCTGGGGAGCACAGGTATGTGTGTGGATGAGGGATGCCCATGGGGGTGGGGGGACTTGGCTTGGCCTTGGGAGGCAAGTGGGACTAATTAAAGGTAGACAGGAGGGGGTTTTATTTGTGGCCCACATGTGCAAAGGCCCAGAGGCAGGCATTAGCACATTCCAGAGGTGGCTGGCAGGCAGGTGTGGGGGCAGGAAGGAATGAGGCTGGTGTGCAGGCAAAGCCCCCCAGGAAAGGCTGGATAAGCTGTGCTAAGGAACCTATAGATGTTGAGCCTAGAAAGGGAATTAAGAAGAGTCACCCAGACTACCTGGGACACAGAGCAGGGAGGGATTGAGAGCAAATGTCTGGAGGAGTGAGACCCTGCCAGAAGGATCTGCTGCTGCAGGTGAGCAGGGAGGACGAGGCCTGGCCTGGAGCCTGGACGGCGGGTGAAGGACACTTGGCTCTGTTTGGGAAGCAGAACCAAAGGGCTTTCAGAGCGGAGGGGTCCTGTGCACTGTCCCTGTCTTTGGCACACTCCCAGGGTGGGCCTGGGGCATGGAGTTCAGAAAGAACATGCTGGATGCCCGCCGGTCCCCTTCACCATCTTTGGATGTGTGCCTCAAATGCGTGGGTCCCCTGGCCATGCAGCTCAGGCTGTGGACCACAGAGGGCCCTTCTGTGGTGAGAAGCCCTAGGCCCGCACTCTATCTTGGCTCCATCCATTTTATATTTTCCTATTTTTACCTTTATTTTAGGGGCTGGCCATGCAGCTCAGGCTGTGGACCACAGAGGGCCCTTCTGTGGTGAGAAGCCCTAGGCCTGCACTCTATCTTGGCTCCATCCATTTTATATTTTCCTATTTTTACCTTTATTTTAGGGACAGGACATTGGATTTCCAAATATGGATGAGAATCTGTAGCTGGCCCCTGTCAAAGAATTTGAGTAAAGATATATCATGCATGGAGCGGAGCTGCATGTGCCCCGGGATAGGTGCAAACTCCCTACAACTTGCCTGGAACCCAGAGCCTGGCAAAGGCACAGCGGGAAGCTGATGGCAGCGCACACCCTCCAGCCCTCCAGGGAAGCCCAGCCCCCAGGTGGAGGAAATGGGCCTGGGTGCAGAGCCTGAAGACCACCACCATGCACACCTGCCCTCCTCTGGGGAAAGCCGAGAGCGCTCGCCTTCGGTTCCAGCCAGCGGGCAGCCCTGGGTTCCTAGAGTAGCTGGACTCTTCACCCTACCATGACACCGTCCCCTGTCGTCTTTCCATTCTGAGGTCCCGGCCGACCTGCCTCCACCGAGGCTCCTGGGAAGCTTGGGTGAGACAGTTTTCTGTGGGCATGGGAAGGGGCTGGTCAGGGAAGAGGCCAAGTGAGGGGCCCCAGGGCTTCTGCGCCCAAAGCTGCAGACCCACAAGGAGGGTGTGCTTTGGAAACAGAACAGCAGTGAGTAGCTGGATGAGGACATGATGTTCTCAAATAAGGGCCGAAGAGGTCAACAACCAAAGACACAACCCTAAAGCCTAAATTCTCATGTCCCATGTCCCATAAAACCTCACTTCATTGTAGTCTTCCTGGGGACTCAATCCCTCGAAGATCTGGCCACCTAGGGCTTTTGGAAAGTCAGCCATCTGCTCCAGGTGACAGGATGGCTCAGAGAAGGGGTGGGAAGAGGTGCTGGGGAGGGGGAGAGGGAGGGGAGGGTGGAACAGGCAGGAGAGAGACATAAGGAGAGGGGGAAACCCAGGTCTCCTCCACCCGCTATTGAAAAGCCATTATTTCCCGAGAATTCTGAGAGCCACAGTCCCAGCAAGCAAATCAATAGTTTTAAAGGATTTGCAAGAATTAGTGAACCAGAGCTGGGAGTACAATCAGTTCAGTTACCCAGGTAAAGAGGGAAATGAAACGGAAACTCCAGATGCCAGGGGCTAATGGCAGCTCAGTACACTGCGAATCCCAGAATCCCATCGAGGGAGAACTCGTGGCCCGGGAGGATGTGGGTTAGGAGGCATGGAGGAGAGAGTGTGCGTGTGCATGTGTGTGTGAATGGGGACCCCTCTCTGCCCACCTTGTGCCCTCCAGTCTCCCAGGAGGAGTGTCTGCCCTGGTTCTGTGCCCACCCCTCCTGCCACTTCTGGCCTGGGTCAGGTCTGGGCAACACACCTGCCTCCTGCTGTTTCAGGGAAGGTGAAAGCCGAGGAACCATTTCCAGGTTTTCATACAGCTAATGGTCTTTTATGATCATACAAGTAATCTCCATGACCACTATAGGAAAACTAGAAAATCCTGATAAACACAAAAGAAGAAAGTGCTGTTGTGTCCTCCAGGTGGCCAGGCCCCACTCGCAGGCCCTGGCACAGAGTCAGAGGGTCAGGTCTGCCTGCCTTGACTGCCTGTGTTGGTCCAGGGGAGAGACCACGGCCACCGGCAAGGAGCCAGTCCCTCTTCCTGCCCGGGGCAGACCACTTTCCTGGTGACCCCTGTGTACCAGGCATGGCTCCCAGCACACCTGCCCTGCCTGTCACACCAACTGGCAGAGTCCACGTTGTGCCCCAGCCTGTGAGAAGCTGCCTAGGCCTGGCCTCGCAGGGGGTCCCAGGAAGGACCAACAGGTGGGCTCTACTGACACCCCCTCTCTTCTCACCCCCCTTGGATAATGCCTCCTCGTCTCCAGGCATCCCATGCCAATCCCTTCCTCCTCGGTATGTGGTCGCTGCCTGCCGAGCTCTGCATCTGGTTAGACGGTAAGCTCTGGTGGGTAGAGACTCTGCCTTTCATTCCCCTGTTCCCAGAGCCCCAGCACAGCCTCTGCACACAGCAGGAGCAGCCCTGGGCGTGACCCCGGATGCTCTGCTCCAAGTGACCATCTACACACCTGAGACCTCAGGATGCAGGAAGGGGATGCCTGTTTGGGCACTCGGGCCTGTGCTCCTTGAGTTTCTGGACCGACTTCAATGCCACCATGCTCAGAGGCTGACTGGGAGTGGGTGGGACAGGCACATGGTGGTGGTGGGGTACTGCCCCCTGCACAGACACAAATGCTGAGAAGTGAGCTGTACCCTCTGGCCCCACTACACAGGGCTCACAACCTGGCCAAGTCTATTATCTCTGGACTGGGGCTTGCTCAAGGGCAGGTAGCGCCAGCACCAATCGCCAGGTAGAGCAGGGAGGTGTCTGCTGACTGAGTGAATGACCTTGACCAAAAGAGAAAAGAAAGCAGAGTCCTTCCTGGCCTTTGGGACACTGAGACACTGCGGCCCAGCCACGTGGAGGGTTCCTAATCAGCTGGGTCTGCAGTCCCCTGGGTCACACAGAAGTAATGGAGGGTCCTCCTAGACTACAACAACAGCTCCCCACCCAAGCCCTGGGAGGCAGAAGGCCCTGCTCGGCCTGAACTGGGAGCAGCCCTTGCCACCATGGGCCAGAGCCATTCTGCCCAGCTCCACCTGGGTGGTGAATCATGGTGTCCATGTTGTTTTGCAGCTCATTTTAGGGACAGAAGCTGCTTTCAGGCTCCCTGGAGCTTCCACAACTCTACTGCGGTGGCACAGGCTGGCTCCCTCTTGGGGAGAGTGTTGTGTCTGGTGGGTGCAGGTGAGGGGGATGGACTGGGGGACGACCTGAGGGGCTTGCTGGAGTGGCAGGGGGAACACGTACACCTGAGGGTCTGGTGGGTGGGGGCTGCAACCAGGCTGTGGGACAAGGTGAGGAGAAGGCTTTCCCCAGCACAGCAGACTTGGGGGTTTGAGAGGGTCTGCAAACCGAGCTCTGGGGCTCCCAAGGACCCAAGTATGACCCCGTTGGTCCCAGCAAAGGCAGATCTGGGGTGGGGGGACTGGGCTTCAAGGTGAGGAGAAGGCTTTCCCCAGCACAGCAGACTTGGGGGTTTGAGAGGGTCTGCAAACTGAGCTCTGGGGCTCCCAAGGACCCAAGTATGACCCCGTTGGTCCCAGCAAAGGCAGATCTGGGGTGGGGGGACTGGGCTCGGTTGCCTTGGCTGCCCCCACAACCCCCACCTGCTCCCTTCTGCCACCTGGAGCTTCTGAAACCAGTGCTGCCTTCCTTCCCTGGCTTCTGCAGGCCAGGGTATGGCTGCCCCTGTCTCCTGTTAGCAAGCTCTGCAGTGTCTGCCCTGGGCAGCCTCATACTAACATGGTGCATCTGCTCAGCAGAAGCAGGCAGGAGCCTTCTATTTCCCTGGCAGGCACTGGGGAGGGGGAAGTAATGAACTTTGATCACTACTCAGAAAAGCTCTCAAAAGCAGAGCCTGCCTCTGACTGGTCTCTGTACCCCTGTGCCTAGCAGGGTTTCTGGCCTCCAACAGGTTTCAGGTAAGCTTTGAATGAGTGATCGAGGGAATAAAGAAAGAGGTGCTGGGTTGGAGGTGTCATGGAATAGAAGGCACTGAGCTGGGTTTCACATGGATGGGATTTGAGCTGCCAGCCGTGGAGGAAGGGCTGTCCTCAAGCAAAGATACAGAGGCAGGAAAGCACCCAGAGGGACCAGGGATGCCAGAATCTGGGCTAGCTGGGTGGGTGATGGGTGGAGTGAAGACTTCATGCAGGAAGGGAGAAAAACTGCAGAGGCAGCAGAACCTGGGGAACAACTGCATTGAAGTATTTTAGGTATTTCCAGAAATTCAGCATTCTGCTTCCTGCAGGCAGCACCTACTGGGAAGAGAAAAAGCTAAGCCTGGAAGCCCCAGTGCTTGGCCTGGAGAGAGGGATGGAGGGAGGCGGGCAGGGCTGCGTGGCTCACATCGACAGCAAGATCACACTTCCCAGGCATCTGCACAGTGATGGGATCATTAGTGTGAAGTCACCTCAAAGGAGAAATGACCGTGTGACTCTGACAGAGCAAATCCCGGACCCCCGCCTGGAGCATGCGCTTTCCGCTGAGCTCAGGGTCCTGGGGCGGATTGGAGGCCCAGGCCGAATCCTGGCAGGGCTAGGAGCAGCAGCAAGGTCTGTACAGAATGACACCATGCAGTAGCGGTGATGATGAAGAAGGGCACGGTGACAACTCACGAGTGCTCACTGTGTGCTAGTATGGCATCGACATTTCACGTACCTCACTGCATTTCAGTGCTGAGTTTTGAGAGGGGGTGAGATGGGGCAAGGTCCCCAATGCCACCGGCTGGAGGCTGAGGCTGGTGTGATCTGACATTGGCCTGCCCTGTCTAAGGCATTGGTTCTCAACCTTGACTTGTGCATTGGACTCATCTGGAAGATTTTAAAAAATGCTGATGCTCAAGATCCACCCCAGAGTTTCTGATTCAATGGTATGGGGGTGGGGGGCAATCTAGGCAGCAGGACTTTTAAAAACTCCCCAGGGGATTTTAGTGTGTGGCAGAGTTTGAGACCCTCTGGTCTATGCCCTGGAGCTGTGGTTTTTGCCTTTTTGTTCTCACTCCCAAAGTGTTCAGATCTGCACTCGGAGCTCAAAGAAATTTACTGAATAAAATAAAATTAAATTAAGGAACGACAGCTCGAAGAGCCAGCAATTTATGCAAATGAATGCAAATAAATACACACTGCCATACATATGTTTATGCAAATATTCTTGTGGTCCTTGCAAATCACTCACCCGCCTGCAAGCAGCCGCCTACAATTTCTTGGTGAGAACCCCGGGCAGGGTGCCCGGGTTAATGACAGGTGGTATCATGACCTCCCAGAACAGACATCTCTATTAGCAAATTCAACCCATAAGTCCCCCAAGGAACCTCACTAAGCCCAGCTCTGCCCACCACGGCCCCCTCCCTCCCTTCCTCCCTTGGGCCTCAGGCTCACTCAAGGCCACAGGCCAGGGAGGGATCAGGAGCAGCTGCCCAGGGGGCAGTCCAAGGCCACCAGAGCCGTGGGCAGAGAGATGGGCCCTGGCAACTGCCGGGTGCCTGTTAGCTGCTGGAGGACAGCTCTGATTGCCAAGGGCCGGGCTGCCTTTAGCACTGTGCCAGTCTTGGTGAGCCAGCACGTGACCAGGCACTTGACCTACTCAGACAGGGTGCCCCACACATGCTGCCTGTCTGACCAGACCCTACAGCTCATTTACATAAGCCCAGAGACAAGGCCTTCAGAAGAAGACTTGCCCAGCAAGATCAGGGAATGCTGCCGCCCCATACACATTTCCTCAGTGGAAGCTACTTGTGCATCCAGCACTAATTTACAACCCCTTCACCCAGGCCACATGGAACAGTCACGGCCTCTGTAACTTCAGGACCCACCCATGCTTTGTTGACTCAAGGATGAACAAGTTCTGCAACCTGCTGGCCCCTGGCATAGCACCCTGAGAAAGACTGAGAGGAGCTGCTCCCTTCCTGAAGGCTCCCTTGGCTGTCCCTCCCGAGGCTGGGCACACTCCTCCAGTTGCTGCCTGGGGTGGAGGGAGCTTACCAGGGCGGCTTGGGATGTCACTCTGAAGATCCACCTGAAAACTGTGCCCTGGCTTTCTGTGATCCTAGCTCAGCCTGCCTTAGACAGCCCTGGAAAAATCACATGCAATTTCTTATTTCTCTAGTTGCTGCACCTTGGGAAGTACAGCCATAACCATTTGGGAGGCTTTGGGGAGCTAGCAAAGTGAGCTCCGAGAGGGCAGGAATTTGGTTTGTTATGCATGGTAGGTGCTCAGTATATTTTTGTTGACCGATGAAAGAAATGAGTGTTTCCTCCACAATACCCATGCCTCCCTATCTTCCCCAGTTGTCCTTGTGACTTCATGAACTAGAGGTGAGGGAGGTGTGGCTGTCCCCAACCATGACACTCACCTCTAGGAGGGCAAGTGTGGACAGTGCCCTCATGGACCCAGTGCACAGCCCATATTGGGAAGACTCTAGCTGAAAAGGCAAATTCACCCGAGCACAGCTCTCCCTTTCCGCGGTGCTGGTGGTGGGCAGGTGGGAGAGCGGAATCAGTCCTTCTAGGCCATGATGAAACTCAGTGGCTAGTGTCTTAGTTGGGCACCAGTTGCCAGTTCAGGTATGATTCTGTCTCTACAAAGACCTGTTACACCATCCCCTCAAGCACAGAAATCTTTGGGACCCTGGTGACAGCCCACCCTTCGAAGCCCTAGTACACCCTGGGATTCCAGTCCAGGGGAGAGAAGTCCACCATGTTGTGTGGGGAGACAGAACTCGGCCTCGCTGCCCTCAGGGGTCATTCTCTGTTCTTGGTGGCCCAACTTCCCACGAGGAATAAGAGCTTTCACACACAGAAAAATCTCCACCAGAGCACCAGCTGTGTCCAGCTGGGCTACCAGCCACCCCAGCGCTGCGGCCCAGGCACGGCAGAGGCCCAGGCCCCAGACGGCACTGTCTCCCTGCTGCCTGCCTCACGCTTGCCAGCTTGAATTGAGCTTTTAAAGGGCAATTTTATTCTTTAATTATTTCAGGCTGACCCTTCATCTCCTCAGCTTTTCCGGGCTGTTCGGGAGATTCGCTGTGGCTCCAGTCACTCAGCAGAGTGTGATAAGGGACAAAGGAGATAAAGGCATCCCCTTTGGAGGAAGGGGGGGGCATGATTAGCCCCGGAGCCTCCATGGCTGGTTGGCTGTGGGTCCAGCCACTGGGTCTGGGGTCTGTCCCACAGCAGGCTGTTTTCCTGAGGGACCAGCCCTCACCCACTTGCTGACCATGTGGGCATGCCAAGCACTTCCTCCTGTCTGTGGAAAACTGGCTGGGATGGTGAGAGGTGCAGGATACATTTCTGTGGTCAACAGGCATCACCAAGCTGACAGCAAAGTAACCCAAGACTGTTAGGAAACATCCATCCCCTTCTCCTGACCCTGGGTATTGATGTTCTGTAGGTCCATCTCACTCAGGCCCCAGAGATGGTCACCTGGAGTCCAGAGTTGACAGCCCAGATCACTCCAAAGCCTAGAACCTAGAGACCAGAATAAACTCAGAATTTACATCTAGAGCCGGAATTTAAAATTTAGAAGTCCAACCCCCCAGTAAGAGACCAATGTTTGACATAGTCCAACCAGAGGTGACAGCAGATCACTCCAAAGCCTAGAACCTAGAGACCAGAATAAACTCAGAATTTACATCTAGAGCCAGAATTTAAAATTTAGAAGTCCAACCCCCCAGTAAGAGACCAATGTTTGACATAGTCCAACCAGAGGTGACAGTCCTGCCTTAAACACCTGGAGCTCAGACGACTGGACAGTCCTGAGAACCCTCCCAGCTCCAGTGTGTTAGAAAGTTCCTTTCACTGCCTCCAGCCCTCTGATTGGCACCTGACAGTGTGTGGAGTATTAATTACGGTCAGAGCTTTTCAACATGCAATAAAAAGCCTTTTAAAACGTTCCGATGGGAGGTGATTAACTCTATTAAGTGGCATTATGGATCTTCCTATCCGTTGCTTTCATAAACATAGTTGGAGGCAGAATGTTTTATTATGGGCATAAAAATGTCCCGCATTACAATGCAGAAGCACATATTGATGTTATACTTCTTTACTGCACTATGCACCCCAGTCCCCAACCACTCCGAAAAGAAACTACACGTCTTAATAATTTATGCTCCAAGTTTTAACCAGGATTATCAATGGCAGCTTTTGAGCTTTCTCTTTTGGCAACACAATAGATCATAGTAAAAATGCACCGACAAGCGATGTGTCCGTTTGATTTTTTCCACCTGAATCAGCAGCCCAAACTCCAGACACAGCAGTTTAGGGCAAGCAGCACACTGAAGAATTTAAGTCTAAGCATTTAATCTGTTCTTTCCATAAATTTCTGCTGCTTGTGCTTTATAATGATTCTACCAGAGGAAGTTTATTTATATCGCAGATTTTCAGCATCAGCACATTGAGAACACAACGGCAATGTTCAGTCAATAGCTTACAGCCATGTATAATATCACTCCGGAAATCAAAAGCCCATTTGCAGAAAAGAAGGCTCAGATTAAAGTCACTTTAAGACATCAATAATTTGGAACTGGCTGAGGAGAAGTTATAAATATCCAGCGTGCGCCTATGCAAATAGGCGTTCGCAGACGCGCCACCCCCGCGCGCCCGGGGACCTCCGGGCGGTCCCCTCCCCGGCGGCACGTGACGGCGGCGGCGCCGGTGGGCGGCCCGAGGAGGACGCGTCACCGTCACCGGGGCAGAGTCTCCTCCTCCCAGGGGCCGAGCGCTGGGCTCCTGCGCGGGCACCTGCCCCCGGTCCCCGCGGTGACCCGAGCGGTCTTGGGCTGGGGCTACAGGCAGGCAGGGGTAGGAGCCTCCCACCCCCAAACCCCAGTAAGCACAGGAAGCAAGCGCTCTGCAGAGTTGCTTGCTTGTGCATGGTGCCGGGCCAGGGGGCACGTTCATGACATCCGCCGCTATGAACCATCTTTCTGTCTCCATAGCATTCACCTGAGCCCACCGAGAAGCCGGGAGAAGGGGGAGTGCCTGCTCCTCTGCTCCTGGGACAGGCTGATTACATGACCTTCTTTAATCTTCAGGGCAACTCTGTGACGGACTGTCCCCCTTTGCACAGAAGAGGAAAATGGGGCTGAGGGACAGGAACTTGTCCAAGGCCACGTGGGGCAAGATGCAATCAAGTTCTGCTTAATTCAAAACCCTGCTTTGTAGTTTTGAACCGCTGTATTTCTCTGCTTTCTGCTTACCCTGGACACCCTCAGAGCAGGGCAGGCCCAGGGGCCCAGGAAGACTTGGGGGTTGCTTTGGAGGCCCAGGATCCAAGGAGCACCATAAACGGTAGAAAGTAGGTGGTCGGGGCAGTTTAGAGGTGGCTCGGGAGGCAAGCTGGGGGACTGGCTGATGGGTCCCAGTTGGGTGACATCCCTGGGAGGGGCAGAGGCTTGGTGGGAAGTGCCAAGGCAAAACCCAGTGGGGACTGGAGCCAGCAGGGGGACCTGGGCTCTGTACTTGTGTGGCGAGGGTACCTCAGGCCTTCAGGAAGGGCGGGAAGGTAGGCTGGACCCACTGGGAGGGTCTGGGACTCCAGGTGGGTCAGGTGGACTCTACCTCCAGAGACCAGAAGCTGCAGTTGTAGAAACTGCCAAGGACTCAGATGGCCATGGCTTATCTTGGCCAAAGCCCCTACAATCAACAAAGAACAAACCTCTCCAGGAGAAAGAGGAACACTTGATCATTGCTCAGGAGCGTGACGTAGCCCTGCACAGAGCAAGGATTCATCAAAGAGTGAATTATCTATGTCAATGTGTAATAATGAGATAATAAAGTTAAATCCTGAGAAAGTATCTGGATGAGAGAATGTAAGAGGGCAGAAAATTTGAATTAAGTTATGCAAGACCATAGAAGCTGATGACTGAAAGAAGGCACATTTCGTCAGAATGGCTTTTGCCCAGAGATGCCCTAATTCAGGAGCCACCTCATGCCCTTGCTCAGGCAGTCCCCTGAGATTCTCACCCTCCCTGCTCTGGTGCCACAGCAGTGTGGAGTTTACGCTTTGGTACTGTGGGCAGCATTGATGGCTTTCAGCTATAGTCATTCATTTGCTCATTTATTCACTCATACACTCAACGAACAGTTATTGAGTGTCTACCATGTGCCAAGCACTGGGGATCCACCAATGACCGACACAGACCGAAGCCCTGGCCCTTTGGAGCATGGGTTCTAGAGGCTATCTGGTGACCTGCCCTGTGTTTTCTCCTCAAGGGCAGGTGCGCTTCAGCTGACTCAGGAGTGCCGAGCAGAGAGGCACGCTCACTCTTGCACTTGGCTGCAGTTGGTCCCAGAGCTCCCAGCAAATAGCTTTGCAGAGCCTCAAGCCACGGTGACTCATCATCTCTCGTCCCTTCTTCCTAGCAGGCCTGGGGGTTACTCGTGGTTCTGGAGCTCCTTCCCAGGACAAGGATCAGCGGGGGCACCTCTACTTCCTGATGGGCAAGGCTGTGTCCTTCCAGATAAATACCCTAGTCCCAGGAGGGAGATTATACACTCATGTTTCCTCTCTCCCGCCCATGCCAGGCGGGCTCCAAGCCAAGCCCCAACTAGAGCTCAGCAGGACAGGGGCCCTGCCAGTGACGAATGACAAGGGAAGCCGTGAGATGAGTGCAGGCGCAGTCTGGGTGCTGGGGCGTGGCTGGTGCTTTTGCAGGAGGCTCTCCTGGGTGTATGGGTCCTTCTGAGCTTGGGCCTCTCTCTTTCTTACTGACCAGGGCAGAGGCTGGCTGGATGCCTCTGATCAACCCCACTTCCCATGTGACCCCCAACGGCCACCTGCCCCAGGGGAGAAGGTGGATTCCCAAGGGGCTGGAGCCTCCTGAATTGGGGGCTGTGGGGACAGTTACCTGTGCCCCTCTCCCCTTTTTGGCTGTGAGAACCAGCTCTTGGTGGGATGAAGTGTTCCACTCTCTGGAATTCTTCTGCGTTCCCGGGCCTCTGTGACGGGGCACATGCACATCTGTTTCCTGTAGCTCCTTATGAGGGTGCTCTGGTTTCCTTTCGGCAGTCACTGGGGGTCTGGGGATGGTGGTTGGGGAACCCTGATGAGGTTACACATGCACATCTGTTTCCTGTAGCTCCTTATGAGGGTGCTCTGGTTTCCTTTCGGCAGTCACAGGGGGTCTGGGGATGGTGGTTGGGGAACCCTGATGAGGTTACGCCTGACTTTCCCAAGGAGGACAAGCTGCCTTTGCTCGGGTGGGAACACCTGTGTGAATCAGAAGAGGCAGGGGCTAGTGTTGGTGGAAGGGGAGGTGGCACAGAGCTGAGGCAGACCTGAGCCACACCTCGGATGGAGCTGGGTGTGACTTCAACACACTTTCTTCTGGTCAGGGGGGTGCGTGCTGCTGGGCCCTTGCCTGGCTGGGCTTTGGCCTAGGTCCTGTCCCTAGGAGCCCCTTATTTGGACAGAAGCGTGAGTCACAGAGAAGAGTCATGTTAGGCCTAGGCTGGCACTTGAACCTGGGGATTCTATGTGGTGTGAGGGTCTGGGGAGGTTTTCTGGAGGAGGAACAGGCTGAAGGTGGGTATGTGGGGGGCATGGTGAGCAGGTACAGTGCTGTCACGCAGAGGCCCCAGGGGGCCGGGCCTAGTGGGGCTGAAAGATGGAGAGAGGCAGCAGCCTGGAGTGACAGGCAAGGGCACTGAGAAAGGAAGAGCCCTGAAGGATTCTTGGTAGGGGAGGGCTGGGCTGGATGGGTGCTTTAGAAAGACTGGAGGAGGTGATGCAGTCACGTGGCCACCCAGGGGAGCCCTGCGGGGTGGAAGGTGGAACTGAGAGCACACAGAGGCTGAGCAGGCCGGGAGCAGGGCCTGGATGTGGGAGGCTGGTCGGGTGGGCTGAGTCTGCCAGGCCCTAGTGAGGAAGAGCCAAAAAGCCTGGGGGCTCAGGGGTCTTGAGCACTGGACACAGGGGAGAGCACCTCCTCCAATGTGGGGCCAGCTACTCATTTCCAAATGGGGAAGCAGAGACGCAGCGGTGTTGGGGGCTGAAGTGGGCACACGCCCAACACACACCTGCTGGACTTCCATGTGGCCAGACCTGGAACTAGCGTTGAGGATGGAACAGTAAATGTGGGGCTGAGGACAAGGCTTTGGGGACAAGGACTGCCCGGTATCCATCCCGGCTCTGTCCATGACCAGTGGGTAAACATGGGAAAGTTACTTCAAGTTTCTGAGCCAAAGTTTCCTCATCTGTAAATGGAGGTCACGTAGGACCCGCTTCAGAGCAGTGAGAGTGCAGGGGTCAGTGTAGGTCGCGAGCTTAACAGGACGTCTGGAAGGCAGTGACCTCACTGAGCACCCAGGGCCGGGCACTTGGGCTGCTCAAGCTGGCGCTGCACAACTCCAGGGAGCTGCACTCAGCTCACCGCTGCCATGGGTTCCTTTAGTTAGGGTGACAATTTTCTGGTAGGTGGCAGGCAAGGGTTTTGAGAACAGGCTACCTTTTAACATCCTGCAAAAAGTCGCTAGATCGTCTGGCAGCGGGGATGTTCTAAAGTCACTCACAGTTGGGTGGGGGAGACAGAGGGGAAAACAGACCGCCAAGGTGCGCTCTGGTGAGAAGGAGGAGTGGTGTGTGCTGGGGTCAGCTAGGGAGCGCTTACTCCCGGAACTGTGACTAGGAAACGCATGGGACACAGCAGCCTGGCCTTACGGGCCTCATCAGGCTGCAGCTCCAGCCCGCGTGGCCCGTGTCCCTTCTCCTCTGCCTCAGACTGTCAGGGCTGAGTTCCTCCCCCTTGCATTCAATTTCGCTGCGGGAAAAGTGGGCAGACCAAAAAGAAATGAGCAGAAGACCTCTGCACTGCAGCAGCGACGCCTGGCTAGCTCCTAGCCCGCCTCCCACCATGTGAACAGCGGTGCTGGCCCGTGGCTCCTGAGGTGGCCCACGTGGCCAGCACATCTCCATGGCCCCTCTGAGGCTGCTGCAGCCCTGAGGACAGGAGCACAGGCCAGTGTGTGTAAAGGGGATGCAGTGGCCTATGCTGGGCACATGGGGGGGGTCCCAGAGTCAGGCTGCCCGTCCCCTCTGCTGCTGCCTCCCCATAATCCCCGGTCGGGAGGCCACACCCTGTCACCCCCAGACTCAGCAACCTGTGCTGACAGGGGCATCTTCACCATCCTGGTGTCCAGGGGTCAGGAGTGTTTCCTGAAAGGGAGGGGGCTTTCTTTGCAAACTCGTGAAGCTGAGGCTGGGGTTAGTCTCTGGTGACACAGGCTGTGGAACCCTGGAAGATGGAGACCTCACCCTTGTGCTGGCCTTGGTGGGGGAGTTTGGGACCCTCAATGAGAGTGAGCAGAGTAGGGGAGGACAATGGGTGGGGAGGGCAGAGGAAAGTTGGGAAGAGGGAAAGGGAGAGGGGAAGAGGGGGTGAAAAGAAGAGGGGTCTAGAGTGAAGGGCCAGAGAAAGGGACAGGTCAGGAGCTGAGGCTCACAACCAGCTGGCTCTACCAACTTCCCCGAGCTCCTCATAGGCCATTGGCCTTGGAGGCCTGGCCCATCCCGAGGGCTTCTGTCAGGCAGCTGAGAAGCCAGGGGACAAATGCATCTTCAATCTTCCTGCTCCCGCTCCCTGCTAGAGCCTTGAAAGCTCAGAAAGCAGGACACCCAGGTGACCAACTGGCCTTCTCAGTGAGGTCAATACTGCCAAGGGAGGGGCCAGTCCCCTCCTCTCAGTTGTCCAGGGGAGCACTGGGCCCAGGGGAGCAAGAGACGCCAGCCTGGCCCCAGCTCTGTACCAAGGTCTCATGGAGTCCTGAGCCTCCCTTCCAGATAGGGCTGTGAGTCTTTCCTGGTCTGCTGAACTCTTTCAAAGATATCAGCACATGGTTAATCTTCTTTCTGTTCAGAAATGCAGAGTAATTTGCCTGAATGGGGATTTCTGCATATTTATACTAATGTCTGTGTTTAAAGCTTATGAGACAGGGAATTGCTGAGAGATGTCCATTAGCAATATATACAGACTGCAATTATTTCTTTATGGTGTGTGGTTTGACTGCAGAATATTTTATTTCAATGGAAGTCGTGGGCTTTGCTTACTGTGTTTTCTTATGTGCCTGAAGAAATCAATAAGAACAGTAAAGATGTGAAAAAGAAGCAAGAATAAAACGAGTGTGACCTTTGAGGATTCTGGGCGCCTTGAATACGCTACTCCAGGAACTGCCTTCGTCCTCAGAATCTAAATGCACACGCCCAAGTCGGGGGATGCGCTGCCTTCAAGGACGTGGATGAAAACCTGCGAGCCTTCCCCGGGACAGAGACAAAGCTCTCACTTCATTCTGCCCAGGATGAGCCAGCAAGGCTGCCCTGTCAGACACAAGCAGGAAAAGGGAACAAGGGGTGTCCTTAGAGGACCCCACTCCTGGCCTCCTGGCCTCCCCCCCACCAATTTCCACCCCAGGACAGAAGCAGGTTTTGATCTGAAACAATACTAGCCTGAAGCTTAGAGGTTCACAGACCAAAGCTTTCTGGAATCTGCACAGATTCTGGTAGAAACCAAACTTTCTCCTGTGGGGGAGAGGGGGAGCATGGCTATTCAGAACCGATGAGCTGAAATGCTGTTGTGAAGACCGGGAGGACAAGCCCTTCTTGGAGAGTTTCAGTCCGGGGATGCTCAGCCTAGGAGACTCTGGTCAGGAAGCCTTGGAAATTCTTCCCCTCTGAAAGTCCCACCTGTGCTAACCTCAGTTCCACCTCACCCCCATCCAGCTTCTCCTGGACTCTGCTGTGCCGGGGAGCATGAGGCAGCCCGATCCTAAGCAGGGCTCGCAGACAGATGGCACACGGTGCACTCTGGAAGACCTCGTCAGCACTCAGCCCCTGGAAGGAGACCGATCAGCCTGAGGGTGTTCCTGAGGTGCAGAACTGTCCTAAGGGGCTTTGCAGGTAAGAAAGGACTGAGGAGTCAGGTGGAGAAACACAAGGGGATGACGCCAACGGATGATACCTGACTCTGTGTGACAGCAAACTGCTGTGACACTTCTCATGCCTTCTCCTGGAGCTGCGATGCCTCATGGCCCTTCCTCTTCCCCTTCCTTTACATCCCTGTCCTCCCAGTCAGTCCTCTGCTCCGGGGTCTCTGTGCCACTGGCACATCTGGGTAGGTAGCACCCTTGGACCACAGCCCCCTCTCCCAGCCAGCACCTAGCATTGTGTGGCCTTCTCAAAGCCGGCTTTCATCCGCCTGCGACGTTCCACTCGTGGGGAGGCGCTATTCTTTTCCGGCCCCAAAATAGTTCCCCGGAGTCGATGCTGACTTCTCACTGCCTTCTTGCACAGAAATCTTTTCCAAGAGGCGCTAGGGTCCAGAAGAGGCACAGATGGTCCCTTTCTTTTTATAATACGGCCAGTCTTTTGAAGTGAAGAGCTATAAACACAAGTTTTGCCTTCAGCAGATGTTCTGTGGGCACAACAAGTGCCACTTTGTGCTCTTAAGCAACTGTGAGTCGTGTTAACTGGGGAGGACACTGAAATTGGGCAGAGCCTTGGTGACTACTCAGGGGTCCAGGGGCTGTGGCGTGACAGTCCCTTTTCAGGCTGCAGCCAGACCCTGTATCTCTGCTCAGCTGGCTCCAGGTCTGCACTCTTCCTGGAAACTGTCAGTTCACCTTCCCCGAGCCCAGGGACCACCCAGCACCAGCTCCACCTGTGCAGTGGCCATTTTTGATGTGCTGGCAGATTAGCTGTATTCTGTACATCTCTTCCAGCTAATCCTGAGGCCAGGGTCTGAAGGCTGTGGGCTTCCTGCAGAGATTCATGGATCATTTGTATCATCTTCTTCCTTGAGCTATTTACCTCGGGGTTGTCCAGTCTCTATAGCTGTGCTGGGCAGATTCGGGGGCTTTGCAAAGGACAAGTATGACTGGCCAGACATGACATCTGTTGAGCTCCCAAGGAGCTGAAGGCAGTGCTAGGTGTCAGCAGGAAGGCAGTTTCTCCAGCTGTGTGCTGGTGGCTCCTTCAGGCGACAGAGACATGAGGCATCAATAACACTTTTACATGGATGTGCTGCTATATGGTAGATTTCAAGATTTTCATTCATTTAAAAGGAAACTCCAGCTGTGTGCTGGTGGCTCCTTCAGGCGACAGAGACATGAGGCATCAATAACACTTTTTCATGGATGTGCTGCTATATGGTAGATTTCAAGATTTTCATTCATTTAAAAGGAAAAAGCTCAATTAATAGACCTCATTAACTTCAAAGAAGTATCATCTTTGCACAGAATTGCTTCTTTCATAGGACGACTGGCTCCATTAACTTTACTGCATTGGCAATACTTTGAGTAAGGCGTGGGGGATGTAGTAACAGGAAAGAATCCCCAAGCCGCCTGACTCTAAGCTCCAGCAGCTTCTGTGGCAGCCAGTCCTCTGTCTGCAGCTTCCTCCAAGGGCCCCATGCCTCTTGTGGATTTACTTTGAGAATTCTATCCATCCATCACACAACACTTTTGGAGATGAGGAAAGAACCCAAAGATCACTCATTTATATTGAGAAATATAAGACACGTGACTCTAGGAGACATAAAACAGCTCCCGTGGGACTCGTGCATCCTTAGCCCAGACATGCCTAGTGACAATATGGGCTACAGCAGGAAGCTTCAAGATGTGGCATGGTGGAAAGGGTATGGACATTGGAGGCAGGTGGCTTTGAGACTGACTCTCACTATACCAGCTATACCTGGGTGAGCATCTTACCCAAGCCTTGGTTTTTTTTTCCATCTACGAATCTGCCTCCCAGGGCAGCTGCAAGGAATGCATAAACACAGAGAGAGCATATAATGAATACGAAATGTCCACTCCCCGGCTCTGTACCTTTCCCGGAGGCAAGGCTACATCTACCAGCTCTGCAGCCTGCTGGCTTCCCTGGACTGGCAGTCCCTGGCCCACAGCCTGAGACCACCTAGAAGGGCCAGCCTCGTAGCCTCAGGAGTATCATTACTACAAAGACCCAGGGGGGAGGCCACATGTCTAATTCTCTGCTTTCTGGGACCAACAATTTTAAATAAGGAATCCCAAAGGTAATGAACATCTCCATGTAGAAGACAGACCGAAAATATAGGTATTATTTTTGGACCAGTTTCTGGAGAATTTCTGAAACCAGCCTCTTCACATGACTGGCTGGACCAAGAGCCTTCAGAATGACCACATTCAATCAAATTGTTTCTCATTAAACCAGTTTTGTGCCACATTTTCTCCAGTTTTGTGTCATGATTCGGGGTGCCATTAAGCCTTCCCCCTCCCCACCACATAGGGACTATCATAGTCACACCACGCCTTTGTCACACCACGCCTTTGCCCGGCTCTCCTCTCAAGACTCAGCCCCAAACTCTGAAAACCTCCGGTGGTCAGCCTGGCACAGCACACTTTTCCTAGCAAAGACAGCTCAGTCGGACATTTGAATAATGTTAGGCAACAGGAAACTCGTCATTAAACCTCTGTCACAGTAGGAGAGAGAAAGGTGGATTTCCCTGTTGCAAGCCAACGAGAGAGCCCCACCAGAAACCAACCCCGCTGGCAGCTTGATCTTGGACTTCCAGCCTCCAGAACTGTGAGAAAATCAATTTCTGTTGTTTAAACCATCCAATCTGTGGTGTTTTGAGATGGCAGCTGCCCTAGCAGACTAATATACAGCCATGACCTTGACCTTGCAGAAGATCTTGAAAAACTACATGCACTTGCGTTGTGTGTAGACCTGGGTCCAACTGAGCAATCACAACACTGAGAGGTCACTGGAAGAGGGGAGGAGGACAAGGCAGGCAGAGGACCGTGGGCAAGCCAGGCAGTTCACGGTGCTGTGCTTGGTCATCTAGCAAGTCATGCAATAGATTCAGAAAGTACAGAGTACTTGCTTGGTGATGCACCGGAAACACTCGGGCCTCCCTCAGAAATGTATATTACATATATGCAATGCTCAGTTAATAGACAGCAGAGTGAGCAGATTGGAGGTAGGTAAACCTGGTAAAAATGTAAGAGTGCATTTATGAAAAGTTTCAGATAACGAACTGCTGAAAATATCCACAGTTACAAGTCGTACATGGTTTGTAACTACATAGTAACTGTGCTGTGGGAAGAAGTTCCTTTCTCTATCTGCCAATGGATGTGTAGATGGTCATGGGCTGAATTGCGTTCCCCCCGATTCACAGGTTGAAGCCCTAATCCTCAAAGGGACTGTATTTGGAGGAAGGGCCTTTAAGGAGGTAATTAAGATTAAATGAGGTCATAAGTTGTGAGCTGTAATTCAATAGGACTGGTGTCCTCATACGAACAGGAAGAGACACCAGGGATGTGCACACACGGAGGAAAGGCCACGTGAGAACACAGTGAGAAGGCGGCCACCTGCAAGCCAACGAGAGAGCCCCACCAGAAACCAACCCCGCTGGCAGCTTGATCTTGGACTTCCAGCCTCCAGAACTGTGAGAAAATCAATTTCTGTTGTTTAAACCATCCAATCTGTGGTGTTTTGAGATGGCAGCTGCCCTAGCAGACTAATATACAGCCATGACCTTGACCTTGCAGAAGATCTTGAAAAACTACATGCACTTGCGTTGTGTGTAGACCTGGGTCCAACTGAGCAATCACAACACTGAGAGGTCACTGGAAGAGGGGAGGAGGACAAGGCAGGCAGAGGACCGTGGGCAAGCCAGGCAGTTCACGGTGCTGTGCTTGGTCATCTAGCAAGTCATGCAATAGATTCAGAAAGTACAGAGTACTTGCTTGGTGATGCACCGGAAACACTCGGGCCTCCCTCAGAAATGTATATTACATATATGCGTGTGTATATATATATATTTTAAAAGAAGAGATTTACACTAAAAAAACAGACTGTGACAACTATTTCAATAGATGGCAACCTTTTGGCCATTTTTTCTTCAAGCAATTTGCACAATGTCTTGTGTACCTAAAACACTATGCCTGTACTATTTTACGTTTTATAGTTCTAGAATAGTGAGTGTGCTCCTGAATGGAACATAATTTCAATCAAATTGTTTCTCATTAAACCAGTTTTGTGCCACATTTTCTCCAGTTTTGTGTCATGATTCGGGGTGCCATTAAGCCTTCCCCCTCCCCACCACATAGGGACTATCATAGTCACACCACGCCTTTGTCACACCACGCCTTTGCCCGGCTCTCCTCTCAAGACTCAGCCCCAAACTCTGAAAACCTCCGGTGGTCAGCCTGGCACAGCACACTTTTCCTAGCAAAGACAGCTCAGTCGGACATTTGAATAATGTTAGGCAACAGGAAACTCGTCATTAAACCTCTGTCACAGTAGGAGAGAGAAAGGTGGATTTCCCTGTCAGGGGTAATGGTCCCCAGGTGTTTCCTGCCCAGGTCAAAACCCCTGATGATCAAGGATGTCTTCACCCTGCAAGACCAGGATGACTTCGGAGACTGATGGACTCTTGCCCAAGACCTCGATGGTTGCCCCATGAAACACTGACTGATGAGGAAATGCAGTCAGCCCAGTAGCCTGAGAGGCTTCTTGGGCTGTGTGTGCCGAGCATCTAGAGAAGGGGACTTCCTGGGCCTGCAAACTTAAACCACAGGCTGACCCTGTCTCAGATCAGGACAGGCCCCTGCGAACCATTTGAATGGAAGTGTGTGCGTGTGCGCCTCTATGATAGATGAGTCTCGTGAAAACTGCTCAGTCTGTGTCCCCGGCGCTCTCGGGCATTCTTCCCTGGGGTGTGACATTTGTAGAACTGCCTGCCGTCCCCTTGACCCCTGCTATCATCTTGACTGCCCTTAAAGGCCCTGTGCACACTGACCTCTCTTCTCTCCAGACCCTGGAGCTCTTCAGCTGGCACTTCCAGGCCTCCCTGGATGGACTGACTGCAGGCGCCTCTGGGTCAGATGCCCATGTCCCTCCCAGGGCCTCGGACAGGCATACTACACACATTATGTACAACTACATACATTAGTTGCTCATTAAATACTTGGCGATGCAGCAGAAAGGGAGGTAACACCACATAAGCCCCTTAGTGGCCTCTGAGTGTCACTGACTTTGAACCTAGCATGTCACCATCCTGAGAGAAGACAGTGCCTGGGATGTGGGTCACACCATCTCCTCCTGAAGCCCCTAGGAAGGAAATGTCCCCTCCTTTTGTTCCCACCTGAAGAGCCCTCTCATTCCAGCAGCATCTTGATTCCTCTGGCCTTGCCCGTGGGACAGCTGGGGTCACAGCAGGACTTCTGACTTCAAAGATGCTCAGCAGAGATTGGGCTGGACGCCCTCAAGCTCCTTCATCACTGTGAGCGGAGGGCCAGGGTGCCCTCTCTGCCTGTGCCCTGCTGAGCGGCAGGGGCGGCCAGGGGTCCCCTCCTGCTCCAAGGAGGGCGCTGTCTCCTGGGTGGTCTGGCTGCCTTTACTGCCTCTTTCTGCTTGCCTGGCTTGCTCATGGTCACGTGATCTGTTAGCAAAACCGTTAAGCCCCGGACAGCCCTCTAATTAACGATTAACAATACCCTTGAGGACAGAGTGCTGTGAAGGGAGGACGGCTTTCTGAGCAGGTCTGGGCAGGTACTGTCTGGGCCAGGAGTTCCAAATTCCATAGGCTCTGAAAGCTGTCCCCAGTACCCCTGGGAGAGGGGTGTGTTGGGCGTGGGGGCTGGAAAGGGAAAAGTTACAGTGACGGTAGGAAGGCGGGTTTGGTCCCAGATCCCTGTTGAGGGCTATTCAGTCAGATTTGGGAGACTCATTGGAAACTTGGCTTTAACAGCAGCGCAGGTCCTGAGCCTAAGATGCTCCAGACCACATTTCTTCCCCAGGATTCTTTCGGATTTAGCATAGTGGTAGTAATAACAACAGCTAACATTACTGGAGCCTATTATGGGCCAGGCTCTGTGTTAAGACTTTACATATATTCTTTAATCCCCAAGCTTGTCTATGAGGACAGCACTATTATCTCCATGTTCCAGATGTGGAACAGGCTTAGCGACACTAGTTTTCTAGCACAAGGTCATTGGGTTAGTGGGTCGTGGAATCTGAATTCTCCCCAGTCTGCTGCAGTCTGGGCTCCTGACCCTCCGGGGCTGCCAGCCACGTGCTCCTCACCAGCTCGCTCTGCCTACAGCCCTGGCTGGTTGGTCTGTAGGGGCCGGAGAATTCTATTTGTCCCATCTACTGATGTGGCCACAGAGGAGGGCCCAGCCCCTGCCGTGTCCTATGCACCCTGATATCAAGCTGAACGTCGCAGTACGTTGAGAGCCCCCGGGGGTGGACAGGAGGAGCCCTCCAGGGACAAATGGCTCCTGGAATTAGGGGGAAGGTCCCAGCAACAGGCTGGTTCCTTCCAGTTGTTATGGTGATGGTGGGGGATTGTAAAATGTTACAGTGAGAGAAGGCAATTTTCTTCTGTTCAAAGTGGACCGCTGGGAACTAGGTGTGTCAAACATCGTGATGTTAACATACTCTCCTAAGACTCTGGGGGGCAAACTGGTCTTTGCTTTTGTCACATTAACCTGGGCCCCTAAAAGGCCAAAGATGCTAGAAGATGCCAGTAGAGAAAATAGTAATAGCAAACACATTTATAGTAATTACTAAACATACTCTCCTAAGACTCTGGGGGGCAAACTGGTCTTTGCTTTTGTCACATTAACCTGGGTCCCTAAAAGGCCAAAGATGCTAGAAGATGCCAGTAGAGAAAATAGTAATAGCAAACACATTTATAGTAATTACTACATGCTAGGCACTATTCTGAGGGCTTCATGTAAAAGAACTCAATCCTCACAACAACTGTGAGAAGCAGGGTCGACTATTATCCCCTTTTACAGATGAGAGAACTGAGGCAGTATTCTAGATCCCACATACCCTGGAGCAGGCAGGTCCTGTGCTTGGGTATAGGAGGAAGTCTGAAACAGATGGACTTCTGTTGGCAGAGGTGTGGGGCAGGTATAGGTGGGCAGGCATTGCTGTTGAATGAAGTCTCATGTGGGCACTTTCCATACCTGCATGCCTGGGGCCCTCAAGTACCCACCTGCTTTCACCATGCAAAGGGCAGAAAAAAGTCACAGAACCTCAGTGGGTAATTCCCAGCCCAGGGCTTCATGCATCCATTCATTAAGTGCTTCTGGAGCATCTCTTCATGCTGGGCACTGGTTTGGATACTGGTGTGTATAGGGGAAGTCAAACATAGTCCTTTCCTACCCCTATCCCAGGGCTCAACGTCTAGTTGGGGAAGGACACAGGAACAGCAGGCACCGGCCCAGGCACAAAGCACAGCTGGACAGGGAAAGCCCAGGGCTAGTGTGGCCACAGAGCAGCCTCTGAGCAGAACACAAAACATGTAGCAGAGGCAGGCAGGGCCCAGACGCTGAAGCACCATGTCAAGAGCAGGTGATGTCCCCAGAGCAGTGGGACCATTGCAGGCATTTGACATGACATGGCAGGATCAGGCCTGTGTTCTAAAAAGACCACTGTGGCTGCACTGAGGAGCCACACTGGAGGGGACACACTGTGGGCCTGGAGAGCAGCCAGCAGGCTAGAGGGGATGGTGGCCTGATGGGAGGTGGCGGGGATGGAGAGGAGAGGAGAGATGCGGAGAAGGCAGTTTGTTTCAGACCCGGTGCATGCGGGAAATAAGGAGCTGGCCGAGGACAACCACGGGCTTTGAGTTTGAATCCTGGATGGATTCATGATGGTGTTTCTGAGACACAGACATGGGAAGAGCGGGTCTCTGGGAAGATGATTTCATTTTGGGCAGCACTTCCTGCCTCCGGCCTGACCACGTGTGGGCGAACAGCTGTACCCTGCATTCCCAGCTTCTTCCCGAATATTGACTGAGTATGCAGAGGGCCCAGTGTGCACCGGACATGTCAGCATGTGGGGCAGGGAGAGATGAGGTCTGTGCAGGGCTCCATGCCTGGGAAGAGCCGTCCTGAATCCCCCTGCCAGAAGGGACACATCCAACTGCCCTTTTAGGGGTGGGGACGTGGGGGTCCCATTAAGTGGGGTGACCAGAGGCTGCCAGCCCTGTGAACAAGCTTGGGCCTCTTCCACCTCCTCTGCACTGGGGAGGGCCCTGGCTTGCCACTCCTTCACTATCCTCATTCTGTCCTGAACTCTCCAGACCCTGGGCCAGTGTCAACAGCAGTAACTGTTTTTGGTGTTAAGCAGGCTCAGTGCTATGTACAGTCATGTCAACAATCTCAGTCAATCCTCCCCTGGGCCTTATGAGGGTGGAATTGTTGATCCCATGTTAAAGATGAGGAAAGAGAGGCTCAGAGAGGTTAGGAGGCTTGCCCCAGTCACACAGCTATTCCCTATGCCTCAAAGTATCTTTACCAGATCCCGTCTTTGTCACTTGTAGAGACTGGGATATCTGCTGTCAAGCAGAATGTGGCAGGGGGGTGGGCAGAGCTCTGTGGGGTGGAAATCTGGGGGCAGGAATGAGGAGGGAAGAGATGTGGAACCACAGGAAGGGGCCCCTGCCCCCCCCGCATGGCTCCCCACCCCAGGGCAGGGAGGCCAAGCCCTGTCGACGGATCCTCATGGCTCCTCCCCTAGGCCTACGAGATCTAAAGTCATAAGAGACACATCTCTCCACTCAGGTCAACTCGGGCTTGGCTCTTTGGTCCAAAAGCAAGCGGAAGCAGGTGCAGCCTGGCTTATCTCTTGCCAGATGTGCGAGTGGAAATACAATGGCCTTTCTGCAGTTTGACTCTAGGCCTGGGGTCTGGGGCTTTATAAGGTCTCCGGCCACCTTCTAAGCCACTAAAAATCCATGTGGAAGAAGGCAGGGGATAGAAATAACTACATTTGTAGCCTGCATCTCTGCTATGAGCTCTGTAACCAGAGGACACACAGCTGGGATCACGGAGTTCCAGGGGCAGTGACATTAGACTTTAGGTCTCACCCAGGCCTGAAGTTGGCCATACCTCTCCCCAAGGATCAGCTTAGGGGTTCCAATCCAACAAGATGAACGTCTCAGGTATTTTATAACAGGATTCAAATAGAACTAATTCTTTTTTCCTCCCTTATCACTTTGCACACATGCAATCTATTTTTAATTAGCTTTCAATATATAATCTAAAAAAAAATCCCACAGCTTGCTCCCACCCCCAAATTGTTCTTAGAGAAAGAAAAATTTATCTTGTAAGTTTCTTGAGAAAATCTATATGTGCCGAATGCATTTAAATAACACTCATTAAAGTGAACTGCATGCAAGCTGGCTTCTCTAGTCGCAGATGACAGACAATCGCTTGACCTATTGCAAATCAAAAAGCATTTCCACACCACCTTTATTTTTCAATTGGTTAAGTTTTAAATTAAACTCCCAACGCCTTTTTTGGGAAGGCAGATGAACAGAGCCCCAACTGAAATTCTAGCTCAGTCGATTGGAAGATAATTACAAGAAACAAAATGTGAAATTTTAAATCAGGGCACTAATGAAGTCTAAAAATACCAGTGGCCCATCTCTCTGGCTGGCAAGACCTGTTCTTTGTGGAGGGGATCTCTCCATAACGACTCAACCCCGTGAGAGGCCAGGTTGTCACGTCAAACAATAGGGAAAATTGAGAGACTTTAATGAGCTAGATCTTAAGGCGTTCTATGGTGGATCTTATTAGAATGCTGGGCAAGGTTTCAAAGAGAGAACAGGAGAAGAGGAAAGTTCTATTTTTCTAAAGTGGAGTTCTGATTCGTGTTAGTGCCATCCTGCAGTGCCCGCTGCTCCCGCCCGGAGCCAGCTGTCTGTCATTTAGGAGTGTGAAATCAATTGGGCTTCAGAGATGTAAAATCCCCAGGGGCAAAATTAAAAGTGACCCAAATCCAAACCCACGTGGTCCTGTCAGGAATATGACTCTCACATGGTAAGATTCAAAGATTTGGTTTCAAAATTCGGGTTTCTTATTTTAAAAAATATGCAGTTGTTTGACATTAGATCTGACAGACAAATTATAGCTTCAACAATAAAAGCTTTTAAGATTAGAAACGAAAGGAGAAATTACTTAAAAAAAAAAAAAAGAAAAAACCCACCCAGGCTTGAGTTGTGAGGCGTTTGCATGTGCCTGCCTCACTGTCTCTCCTCCCCACAAATACAAGGGGAGAAATCAGTGGAAGGGCTGTATATAGAGAAGTGAGTTAAATGCAATTTCTGGGGAAACAGCTGGCAACTTCTGGAAAGCAGTGTTGGATGGTCACCTGTTGGCACTGGCTGGAGCTAGAGGACCTCGCTGGCTCACCCAGAAGGCGGGGCTGGGGTCACTTTCTAAGCCCACCCACCCCTGGTCCTCCCCTAACACTCAATGTACCCTGTGGGGCTGGCAGAGGGAGTCCCATCAGGGCCCCCTTTTTTTCTTTCCTCCTGTCCGTGGGCTCAGGACCACCATAGAGGATGGTTCATGCCCTCTCACCCTGTTACACGAGCAGCTCTGCAATGGTACAATGACCCAGTGGGCACAGGGGCTCAGAGTCAGGCGGATCCCAGCTCAGAGCTGAGTCCCAAATCAGGGACTCCGGTCCCATCTGGGCCAGTTACTTTTGCACAAAACAGCCGCTTTTCCTAGATGCATGCCTGGAACATGGCAAGCCAGTGAGACCTCTCTTCAGCCCTGAGAGGCCCCCCCAGGGTATTATGGCTCTCGCTGTGAGAAGAGGGAAGGCACTCAGTGCCTGGAGCTTTGGCACAGCCTTGGGAGCGGCAAGGACTCCTGTGGCCCAGTGTGTCAGAGTTGGCGGCTCTTGAACTGGAAGTAAGGTTGCTCTCGCTGTGAGAAGAGGGAAGGCACTCAGTGCCTGGAGCTTTGGCACAGCCTTGGGAGCTGCAAGGACTCCTGTGGCCCAGTGTGTCAGAGTTGGCGGCTCTTGAACTGGAAGTAAGGTTTTTTTTTTTTTTTAAAGGGAGAGGGAGCTTAACCAAAACAATTCAAACAAAAAATCAATTTAGTCCATTTTTTAAAAATAAGATCTTAAACAAAGCAAGAGTTTACCAGAATTTATATGTAATTTTCTGTAATTTTGTCATTTAAAACTAGTGCTGATTTCCAAAACAAAGGCAGTCAGGGCTCAATCAGATTGTGAATTAAACCCAACAGAGATTCAGACATGGGCTTTGTTGTCAGGATGCTTGACAAGGCCTGGCAATTGTTCAAAAGGATAAAGATAGAGACTTAGGAGAGCAGGTGGGAAAGGGAATGGCTAACAGGTAAGGCCCCCCCGCGATGCGATCTGTAGGTGGTTTAAGTAGGGAGGCTGAGAAGCTGTGCCCAGATGTGTACGCTTCCCGGGACCAGAGAAGCTGTGCCCAGATGTGTACGCTTCCCGGGACCATCTACTTTCCCCTCCAAAAGGAGGCACAGGCACCCCAGTGGGGCAGACTGCTCCCCATGGGCCTCCTGCCTCCTCCTGGCCCCAGAGCTACCTACCCCTGGTCGAGGCCTGCAGCCTCCCCTCTGCACTTAGCAGGAGCAGAGGCCCGGCCTGTCCAGAGTGCTAAAGGACAGGCAAATCTGGGGCAGATGAACCCTGCAAGCCTCACATCGGTGGTGCTTGGTCCTCTGTCCCCTTCTGCACCGCAGCCTGGACAGATGGCTCAGGCAGACCCCAAGGCTGAGACCCATGTACTAATGTCCTTTGCCTGGATCCTAAGGCTGGGGTTCGTCCTGGAGCCACGTTCTTGGTGTGCTCCCTTCCCGAGGCTGTTCTCAAGGACCTACTTCAAGTTCCCTGGAATGACCGCCCCCCCCAGGGCCAGGTGAAGAGGGTTAATGGAAGGCCACGGCTGGAGATGCTCTTTCCTGGAGTCTCACAGAGCCACCCGTGAAACAAAAAATTCACGTGGCTCGGGGAATGTCTCCTGGGCCTCATAAACACTTAGTGACGCTCTCATCCCACTGCATGGTGGAGGTCACCTCTGCTCGGAGGGACACAAACAGTTCATGTTCTGAACGTCCTCCTGGGTGGAAAATGACAAGCCCCCCAATGGGTCTGTTCTGTGGAACCCTAAGAGGAGCGGATGACCCCGCACATCCTGCACCGTGGCCTGGCCTTGGGGGTCAGAGCTGAGAATGGCCCAGAGCCTGGGCTGGCGGGGCCGGACTCGACTTTGCAGGCTCTTCCTTCCTTCCTCCTCTGTCTCCCGCTTCTCGCCCACGTGCATTTCCCGCCCTCCTTGTCCCATCCTCCACGCTCCCCCTCTGCGCCCCCATCTGAGGCTGTGCTGTCTCTTGCAGGGGGAGGCCCCACTGCAGCTTCCAGCTTGGGTGAGGCCAGTGAAGGAGCCGCCACCAGCCACTCTCCTGTCCTCGCTATGCTGTAGTGACCATGTGGGGAGGCACAGACGCAGGCACATGGGGAGGCTCGTGGGCAGCAGGACTTACCTTTGGGGTGCCCCGGGTCGGTGAACTCATACTTCCCCACGCCAATGGTCCGCAGCATCTGCAGCCCGTGGGCCGAGTCGGTTGTGGGGGGCCCATTGGTGGCAGGGGCACCGCTGGGGAGAGTGGCAGATGGCTGGGCTGGCGGTGGTGGAGGCAGCAGGGGCCCTGCCATGTGGCCGTTGCCCACGGCGGTGGGTCCTGGGCGGGCCACCTGCCCCACACCGGGCAGTGCGGACACAGCCAGGGGCTGAGGGCTGGCGTACAGGGCCTGGGCTGGCATGTTGACCACCACGCTGCTCAGTGGCTGAGAGGGCGGCTGTGGGAGCGAGTAGTGGCCTGGCATCAGCGGGAGCTGGGGCCCCACGTGGGGAGGCAGTGAGGGGGTCACCCCAATGACCGGGGCCTGGACGTTCACGGCCGGGCTGAAGGTGGGAGGCTGGGCCACTCCATAGGAGTGTGCGATCAGGGCGGGCTGGCTCCCGGCGGCCACTGTGGTCACCCATGGCCCTGTGCCTGCAAGGGAGATGGAAAAAATGTCATCTGCTGGTTACATTCACTCAACAAACACCACTGCCCCAGGCTCTGGGCTGGGTGCTGGGGTCACAGAGGTGGACAACACTACCTGTATCCAGGAACACTCAGGTTGAGAATCTGGTTATGGTGGCCTGGGATAAGTGCTCTAGGGGCCTCAGAGCAGGAAACAGAGAGAAGAAAGTGGAGACCTTCAAAGAGACCTGGGTTCAAACCTCAGCTCTGCCACTTAGTAGCTAAGAGCCCCAGCAAGTTGTTTCTCCTCTCTGAGCCTCGTTCTTCTCATCTGTAAAATGGAACTGGCAATGCCTACCTCCTGGGCTACTGGGAAGAACTGAATGAGAAAAATATATTTGAAAAAATAAAATAAAAACCAAAGCTAGCAGAGTGTCTGGGACGTGGTAAATGTCCCATTTTGTTGGCATTTCTCCTCCCTTTCTGGAAAATCGTCATCTGAGGAAGGTGGGGGAAAGCTAGGTGGTGGGGACAGCAGGTGTCTGCTTGGGCCTTCAGGTGAGAGCCCCAGAGTCTACAGCCACACAAGGTCCTCCTGGAAAGGAGAGCCCTGGCAGTGACGGTGTGGGACGGCTGGCAGGGGCTGCCCTCAGGGCCTTGCTGGGAGGCTGGGCTTTGTCTTAAGCAACCTTGGCGTGGCCAGCCCTGGGGGACACCAGAGAAACTCCCACTTCCTTAAGGAAGTTTTGGCTGAACAAGGGGGTCCAGATGCACCTCTTGAGACCCGATACAAGACACAAAGCCAGCTGTGCCAGGTCAGGTAGAGCAGGACCCAGGGCCCCTGAGCCAAGCCAAAATTGAGGTGACCCACGTGGGTTTGTGAGTGAAGCTGGAAGACACTGATGGGGAAGGCCAGTCTGGCTGCCTCTGGCCAAATCTGGGTCTCCATGGCCCAAATGCTACTTTGGCTTTTGTGATTCCTCTGGGGTGGCAGTAGACTGAGGATGGGGAGACTGAGGAAGGAAAGTGGCAATCAGGGGCCACTCAAGACCACCAGCCCCAGAGGCTAGAAGGTGGGGCCGGGAGCTCTGTCACAGAAACAGAATGGGGCAGGGCAGGAGCCAAGATGGCAGGTGACTATCAACCCCCGGGGTGCTGTCCCTGAGGAGTTATCAACAGGGAAAGCCAAAGGGCTGGTGGTGAGGAGCATGGCTTGGGTGTCAGACAGACCACAGTCTGAATCCTGGTTCTGTCCCTTCTGAGCTGAGTGACCGGAGGTACAAGCCTGTCCTGAGTCAGTTCTCTCCCCTGCAACAGGCGCAATAACCACAGCAACATCGCAGGATTGCTGCAAGCGCTGAGATGACGCACAGAGCAAGGCAGGCAGTAAATGTGCAGCAACAGATATTTATGATTTTGATAATGACAGAGCTTGGAGAAAACTCAAAGCCAACAAATGTTGGTGAAGTGGTGCTGGCAAGATTTAGAATGGGCTGCTAAGGGGGACTGTCCCCAGGCCCAAAGAAGAAGAGGAGGTGGTAGCACTAGGAGCCAGCCTCGGTGTCTCAGGACAAGGCATGTCATCCCAGGCTCAGTTCTCTCCAGATTAGCCAGGCAGCCTGGACAGAGGCATCAGAACCTCAGAGCACAGTGGGCAAGGTCTCAGATAATTCTGGTAAAGACAGAGCCACACTACCATGGGAGTGATTTATGTATGACCAGGTGTATGGCCCAAAGGGTGCTGGAGACCTACAGGGAGGTCTTTATCCTGTGTAGCAAGTCCTGCTCACCATCATATCAACAGCTTGGATGACTACATGAAAGACATCTTGACCAGGTGTGCAGAGGACGTAACATTGGGAGCAGGTCAGCAGTGGGAGCAGGAGTCTGAGACCCTACGAGCCACTTGGGGAGATGTTGACGAGGCCTTGTCCTGGTCCCCAAACCCAGCTGCCTAAGCCCACTGTGAGGAGATGGACAGGGCTAGCAGCTGCCGCCAGGACAGTCCTGGGGTTTTACTGTTGAGGTGGCATGTGGTGTTGCTACCGGCTGAGCAGAGGTGAACTAAGGCTGCAATGATCAAAGCAGAGGAGCTGACGGAAGGAGGTGTGGGTCACACCACACGTGGGCTTTAGTGGGAATTGCACGGGCCAAAATCCATGAGCCCTGGGGCGTGCCTGAAGGACTTGGGGTGTTTATCCCAAAGAAGACATGGCGAGGGGGTGAATGTCTCCAGGTATCCGTAGGGCTGTCACATGGAGGGCTAGGCAGATGTAATCCATGTATCCTAAAGGGTCGCTCTGGGACCCAAGGGAGGAATTTGTTATGGTCAGAGCTGTCCAAAGGACGGGAGGTTGTAGGAGGTGGTGAACCCCTAGGGCACCCCAGTTCTCCCACAAGCATTGGCGAGGCAAAACCTCATTGGGAGGTATGGCTTGAGAAATTTGTTATGAACCAGAGCACTAGGGTTTGGGAATAACCATTCAAAATAACCCACGGCACATTCAAAGTCCCCCCTATAATGTCACTCACTTTCCCTCACTCTCCAAAATAGTTTCCTGAACAGCAGAGAAGGGGGCAGAAACACAGCCACTGCATAGGGAAATACACCCAGTGCCTGCCACGCCCCCACCTGAGGTCTGGGGTCAGGACCTGCTGTGGAGGAGCTGGGGCTCCAGGAAGCCTCCCCACCCCTCCCAGCCCTGAATTTAGGGGTCTCTATTTGCCCCCAAAGTACACACCTGGATTGTCGCTCTCCCTCATCTGTTTGGAGGGTGGCTCATCAGTGTCCCAGGGTGTGGACTGATTGATGGGCGTCTGCCCCCACCGGATGCTGGTCGCGAGTCCCTGGGACTGATTGTCTGCTTTGGAGATGCCAGGAGCCTGTGGAAAGCAGATCAGGAGAGTGAGCACAGCCCAGAAGGGGTCACTTACCTTGGACCCATCCTCCAGAACAATACTCCTGTGGCCCGAGCTTCATCCACTGTGACATGAGGCCAGAGGCAGAGACCCAGCCCTGCATCCAGTCCCACAGGAGAATTGTGGGTTATTTTGGCAGCTGTGGCCTCTGCTAAGCTCCTGCCTCCAGGAATACCTGGCCCAGGGCCTCCCCAGGCACCTCTGCTGCTGCTCACTCCACCTGAGCTATCACACTGAAAGAGTGTGCTGTGCTGAGATGGGATCCCCAGCCTCTGGATCATCAATAAACCACCGCTACACAAATGCTACTGCCCTACCCAGGGCACGTGCCCAGCCTCAGAGCCACCATGTGCATGGCCCTTTGACACGGGACAGGATAGCTCTCCAAAGTGCCACCATCAAGCAGCAGGTGAGGGTCATTACACATTCCCCATCCTGCCCCTGCCCAGCCTCTGAGGTCCAAATGTCCTACGGAGGAGGTGTGGGAAGGGTGGGAGTCGAGGCCTGTGGGGGCACAGCTCAGACACGTGCGCAGGAAGGAGGTGGGCTCTCTGCTGCATAAGCTCACTCTCTAATTTACGTCTTTAGATTAATGAGAAAAGAAACCTCGGAGTGAAAACTAATGCTAGGGCAGCACTGATCTCCCTGAGTTACAGCTTTATGATGAAATAATACATAATCTCTAAAAATCATGTTTTCTAAGAGTTCTTAATAAAATGGCAAAGCGCTTACACTACAATGTTTAATGAGAAAAGCAGCCACAAAATAATATAAATATAATCTATGTAAATGTCGCTGTGTCAAACAGTATGTACAAGAGGGAAATGACCGAAATGTTCTCAGGGATGATATCTGTGGTAAGGGTAGCTTTTATTCTCTTGTCTATACTTTTCTGTATTTGCCAAACTCTGGCCATTATTTATAATAAGCAAAACCCCCCACAAATGTCCTAAAAATGCACTGGACAGGGTGGGATGGGATACCTGGGATGTGAGGTGTTGTGGGTGTCAGTGGAGGTGGCCTCAAGAAGAATGCCCACAGCTCCCAGGAGTGCAGCTGGGGCTCAGCCAGGCCCGGGGTGAAGGGTGAGATGGGATGAGGGCAGTAATGGCTCCCCATCAGGGACAGTGGCAGAGGCCAAAGGAGCCTGGAGGGGCATCTGCAGGCCTCTGTCAGGTTGGGCCTGGGTCCTTGTGGTGTCTTCTGATGGAATCAACCTGGTGCCCCAGCTGGTGGAGGTCCCCACTGGGCCCCTCTGACCACAGTGACCCTCCTGGACCCTGTACCAGGCACAGAGCAGAAGTATGGGCAGGGAGCTGGGGAACACTTCCTGGGCTCTGCTGCATAATGCAGGTGACACATGGCGACTGCATTCGGGCCTGCTGGAAGGAGCAGGGGCCGTTAGGACCTGTGGGCTGCTCTGCCCTAATTGCATTAGGCTGCACTTGATCTCTGGCCTGCATTTCAGATGCTTTGCTTCTGTGAACAGAGCAAGAAACAAAGGAAAAGAGTGAATCTACTGAGGAAAGAACGATTCAATGGACAAGCTTCCTTATCAGAGGCCCTTGCCCCATTTCTGTCTCTGGCACAGGCGGGAGCTGAGGGGGTTGAGATTTGGCCACACTCATCAACAGTCTTAGAGAACAATAGGGTGGCTTATACAGCATTTGCAAAATAGGCAGCTTTCAGCGTGTGCCCTGCTGAGGATGAAGGTATCTGGACACTTTGCACTCCCCTCTTGTGAGTATTTCCAGGACCTCGGGTCCTGGGAGTTCAGAAGCACAGAGATCGCTTCCCCTGGAATCAGAGGCATCCAAGGGGGAAGGAGCCTGTGCGATGTCCCATTTAGGGCCCTGTTTTAGGTCAAAGTTTGAATGCTGAGACCCCAGCTCCTTACTAGCACCCCTGGCTTTGCTAACAGTACAGAAACCCTCCTGCCAGGAGGGGGTACTGCAGAGAGACTTGAGGCCTCCCAGGCAAGAGGCTGTTTAGGTTTCCAGAGTCTTCCTCCTGCCACCATTTCTCCTCTACTGAATTTGCATGCAGGCCTGGAGACCTGACAGACTAGGGAAGGGTTCTGGAAACTTGACCTGGAATAGCCATTGCCACCAGGAGGGCAGGTTGGGGTCTCCTCCTCGAGTTTGGGTTACCAGGTTTCAAGCTCTAGAACTTTAGGAATTCCAATGTCTGCCCTAAAATTGGGGGGATTTCTGAGACTGAAAAGTAGCACTTTTCCAACACACGTGGCTCAGGCCCTTTGGTTTCCAAACATTCCTGCCAGCTCGCTCACTTGCTCACGTGTCCCCGAGTTGGTTTGGTCATTTGGCACACAGCATTGGGGCTTGGGTTCTGTGTCTGACACTGTCTCAGGCACTGGGGACACGTATGATGAGACTCAGCCCTGCCCTCACATGACTGCTCCCGTGGAGCGAAGAACTAAGATGCCCAAGAAGTGTGAGCCGAGGTACCCCCAGAAAGAAGCTGGGGTGCTTTGGGTGTGCAGAGGAGGTCCCAGAGTGGCTGGGAGATTGAGGGCTACAACAGGCCTGCTGTGTGGCTGTGTGTTTCATGAATATTACAAGCGATTTCTTTTGTATAAGGAGCACTTTTGCTGTGAGAAGGAAAACAGTCGTTTTTTTCCTTTGGAAAAGATAAATAAGGCTACGGTACTCCTACTCGGCGCTAGGAATATCTGAAGCTACAAGCAACTTGCAGTTCAGGAATTTTATTTATTTCATTAAAATAATGAAATGAACACTCCTTCCTCCACTCCCTCCAAAAATACCTGAACATGGGTATGCCCTTTGCTGAAGAGCCTGGGCTTCCGGTGGGTGACACATGGAGCAGCTGGTGATGGCAGTCTGCATGGCCTGAGCTGAGCCCCTCCTCCTGCAAAGAACTCCAGTCCCAAAGTAAACCCATGCAGTCCCCACATTCTGGAGGCTTCTGAGGGGCCATGTGTGGATCTGTGGCTCCAACTCCAGAATCTCTGCAGCTCTGGGATTCCCCAAAGACTCTCCTAGCCTGTCCTAGCCCAAGTGTCAGGCCTCCCTGAGTTCCATGCCTCCTTACTGGGGGGCTGCCAACTCGAGAATGCTTCAAAAACCTACCAGGAAAACTTCACCCAGGCCAGGGGAGGAAGGCAGGGCTGAGCGGCCCTCTCCTCTCCCCTCCCACTTGCCATCATCTGGGACACCAGTGGAGCCACCCAGACCTCTCCCCAGTGTCCATGGCTTCTTCTCTGGTAAATAATGGTACTCTGCAGAGACAGGCAGACCAGAAGAGCCTCCCCTGCCCGGCCCCAGGGAGTGGCCCTATCTGCCTATCATCAGCCTGAGGAGGCTTCTCTCTGTGTCCCTTTAATGAGATGCTAATGGGATGCATCATTAACGCAGCAGCTTTTTAAACCCTTAGCTCTTGTACATTTTCAAAGGTCACGTCCTTATGGTGGCTGACAGCATCCTGCTTCTTTCAGCAACTGAAGAACACTAAAGACCCAGGTTCTTTATGACCACAGCTCTCTGTGAGGCAGTGGCACAGACTGAAGGTGCCTGCTGGTCCTAGGGGCTGGGAACCTCCGCCTGCAGCAGCTTCAGAGGGCACGTGGGCTGCACACTACCAGCTTGGGGGAACTAAGCATACAGGGCCCACACAGCTGTTCTGAGGGCTCTGCTCTGTTTAGGGGGAGGTGTGCAGGGCGCAGGTGGCACCCAGTGCAAGGCTGCCTGGCAGAGGGGAGGGGGGCTGCTACCAGGCTGTACCCACGAGTCTGCGACAGCCCAGAAAGGCCACTTCTTATTAATTCATCTACCCACAGGGAGCACTTTTTTCTACTTTGCACAAAGGTGCCACGTTGGCTAGCAGATCAGAAAGTCTGAAAGATGACAGGGACGTAGACTCCCTGGGGGCCGTCCCAGTCCTGGCTTGTTCTCACCTCTACTCCCTGCACACACGGTGGTCATGGGACTCAGCACACTGCCCCTAGGGCCTTTTTTCTGACCCAGTGGCCTGGCTGCCTCCCTGGCCCAGCTGGTGCCGGCCTGGCATAGGTGCCAGGGGATGAATGAATGAGGCAGGGTCTCTGAGCTACAGTGTGGGCCAACAGGGGAAGCCTTCAGCAGGGTTGATTCAATGAATGAACGAACGCATGGGGTGTGCTTCAGGAAGAATGAGCAACACGAGGGATGGAGCCGAGCTGTGAAATAGCACCACTCCACTCCTATTCCATCTCCTACGGAGAGATGAGGCTTCCAGACTGTGGGGGCCTCGTGTGCTGGGACCTCCAACACCATCGCCCCAGATGCTGCCAGAGGCTGCCCGGAGGCCTCGCTGACCCAAACCACTGACTGATCCCCAGACTCATCAGCCTCTCCTATGTTCCTGGGTGTGGTGAAGGTGTGGGATGCTAAGGGGGACTCCTGCCACCGTGGGGCTGGGGGCGCCTGGGGAAGTCTCCTGGAAGAGCCAGAATGCATCTTCCACTGTTTGCCCACGGAAGTCAGAAGAGGGTGAATCAGGGGAGGCTGGTGGTCAGGGAAAGCTTCCAGAAGAGATGGGCTGGCGTGTGGCTACAAGAGCAAGCAAGATTCAATAAGACAGGCTCGCTGGGGCCAAAGTCACCACCAAAAGACCCCATAGCACCTAGCATGGTTTCAGCCTAGATACACCTGACAGAGACGCTGCACAGTCCACTTCTGGGGGCACAACGATGGCAACACCCACTGCCCTCTCCTGCTAATGAACCTGCCTTCTAGACTGGGACCTCGGGCCCTGTACCTGTCACTGTGTGGTGCAGACAGGGCTGGTGGGGCTGCCTTGTGCTGAACATCCCTGAGTATAGCACTCTCCCGGCCAGCCCTGTCCCTTGCACTTGTGAGCCCCTCCCCAGCAGGGCACACAGGGTCCCCGACCCTCATTTGGTTGCTTTTGTGCCTGCCCTGGAGGGATGAGCAACCAGAAGCTGGGCTGCCTGCACCAGGGACCCAAGAGGATCCTGGTGGATAGATCACAAGGGACAGACCCATGGTGTTGACTCACTCTTACTCCTGTTAATGGAGGGACTGGTGCCACAGATAAAAGGTACCGTAAAATCATGATGAAGCGCAAAGGGGAGACCAGATCTGGAAAATGGACAGAGAATTAAAGCTACATAGAAGAAAACTGCAGATACGCAGGCCACAGGGGCTCCTGGAATTGCTGTAGTTGAGCCTTCAGCATGGAACTAAGCTTCCAAATAGCCAAATAAAAAAACAAAACATATATATATATACACACACACAGGCCTGTGACTATTTTGACAGAGTACAGCAGATATGACAGTATGCCAGTTCTGGGCCTATCCTTCTAAAAAGACTGCAAGGTAGGCCTTGGTCTCTTGGACTCTCCAGACCAGACCAGCTATCAACTGAACACCACCAGTGACTCTAGTCCACACCACAGGAGCAGCAGAATCGTCCAGCCAAGCTCTCTCTGAGTTCCTGTGCACAAATTTGTGAGATGTTATAAAATGTTGTTGTTGAAAGCCACTAAAAGAGAAAAAATAAAAAAAAGGGATACACAGCCTATTGTGTATATTGCATAATAGCAACAGATCAAAAATCCACTTGTGTGTTGCTCTTGACATAAGAATCCACAGTTTTACATGCATTCTTTTGTGTTCTGCAGAGGATTGGGGGCAGCATAAATATAGTAGGGACTGTAATTACATAAATGCTAAAACTAAAGTTAGTGCAGCCTCTCCCTAAGTACAACCCAGCTGGGTGGTGGGTGTGAAGTGGCCTTGGATGAAAAACTGAGAAGCCACAGAGAGGACAATGCCAGTGGGTAACCTGGAGCTCACTGCACTCTGAGCTTGATCTGCAGCATCGTTTTTATCTCAGAATTCCTGACAATATCCACCTAATTTGGCAAAGACAAGCTTGGTGTGCCCACCCCCACACTACAGCTCTGGATTCTGAAGGTCCCTGGTGACAAGGGGTGCTGATCTGGCCTGGGTCCCACCGTGGACCTTTGGCATGTTTTCTGACTGCCCTGCATCTTTCCAACACATTCCATCATTTGGTGGAAGCCAGAAAACATGTTCTGACAGCTTCCCTTGCAGCTAGGGCACAGGCATATGACCTGCCACTTGAACAAACTTGGGTAAGACTGCAGTCTGGAAGCTGAGCAATATGAGGAGGTCAGCACAGCTTTGAGTCCACGCTGTGCAGAGGCTGGTGGCAGCAGCACATGGATTCAGGTGTGTTCAGATGCATGTGGATTCACATGTGGAGGGTAGAGGTGCTGGTGTCCTCAGCTCAGCATTAGTGGTGAAAGCTGTCATTTCCTTTTTCTTCTTACTCTGGAGGGTTATCATTCCCAGGGCTTTTCTGAGAATAGCAAGAGCAGGTGCTCACACGGCTCCTAGCAGAAGTGAATTTGGCTCAGGCACCTCTGACCACCAGGCCCTGGGTTGCCCTGGGAATTGCATCACAGCAGCTGCCAGCTCCAGGACTGAGCATAGCTGAGCAGGCCATTCACTGCAAAGGTCAGACGTCTTCCTTCCTCTCAGCACCCCTCTCCCTGCATGGCACTAGAGTCTTCATGGCACCCAGGTACACCCGTGGGGAATGACGGAGGCCAGTTTCTGGTAAAAATATTCAGACTCTGGTTTTGGATGCAGTGTGTGGACCTCCCGGGGCCCTTGTGCTACACAGGTGAAGCCCAGGAAGGCAATTCTCACTTTAACAATGAAACACTTTAATGGTGCTTCAACGATGTAAATTCAGGCTTGGAGAGGAGATATTTTGGTGTCTGGGAGTTTTTAGAATATAGCTCATGGGTTTAGACCTAGCCTGCTAGGCTTTCTGGCATTGGCAGGTTATCGACGAGAGTACTGAATCCAAGATCATATAGGCGGAGTGTCTGACCACCATGACCGTAGGCATCTTCACTGTGAGTTCACATAAGAAGCATCAGGGGGATTGTTAGAAATGGAAGTCGCTGGATCCCACCCCCAGAGGTTTTGATTCAGCAGATGTGGGGTGGGGGACCCCAAAATGTGCCTCTTTAACAAGCCTACAGGTGGTGCTGATGCAGGAAGCTTATGGACTGTACTCTGGGGAGCAACAGCCGTGTTCACGTTCAAGTTCCCAGGCCCGGGCCTCGAGCATGGGGGACCTAGGGGTTGAAGCTGCTCGTCAGGTCCTGCTTGGGACAGATTTTTGCATCTTGCTTATGTGGTTCCTGGGAGTCAGCTCCTCAGTGAGGCCTCTATCGAGGACTATTGTTCCGAGTGTAGGTTCCAAAGGGTCAAAGGACATGTTGACAGACACCAAAGCTGTAAATCTGTGGCCTCTGGGAAGAGCAAATGACATTTAAGGGTCTCTCAGTTCTCATTTCATGATTTCTACCGAATTACAAACAAGATGATAATCTCGATTAAATCCCTACTTACGGCTGAGGGAGGGTCCCCGAGCTCCTCCCACCCTCATTAGCAAGGCTGGCCTCTCTGGCCTCCTGGCCCCAGGCTGGCGTCCTTGGCCTCTTCTTTGGAACCCGCCATAATACACTCCAGAGCCCAAAGAAATTTCTAATAATACTGACCAATGATGTGTTAAATTGAGACACTTCTGCTTGCACACTGGCAACTACACGACGGCTTACAGGCCCAGTGCTTACCTTTCTCTATCAATTTGCTGCTAAATTACTGCTTTCGGAGCAACTTACAGAAAAGTAATTCTTTATTTAAATTTTAATTTCAATCTTGTCATTTTAAATATATATTCAGATTCCAGTCATATTATGGAATATGATGATGTCTTTGGAGAGTAAATGATCCTGCCGGGACCCTGGGCAGGGGCAGAGGGTGTGATGCGGTGGGTCGTGGGAGGGGCTGAGGAAGGAGGGAGAGATCTCAGAGGACAGGCTCGGTGAGGGCCGCCACGTGCTGGGTGGGAGATGTCACCTCAGAGGCTCGTCTGGGCCACAGGTCAGGCTGTAGCCTTCCCCAAAGATCCCAGGTTTTGTGCTCAGCCCTCAGGGTCAGCTATAAATACTCTAAGTTGAAACTACCAACCACTTCCTGTACCCGCTCTCTGGATCATGGGTGGGAGATGTCACCTCAGAGGCTCGTCTGGGCCACAGGTCAGGCTGTAGCCTTCCCCAATGATCCCAGGTTTTGTGCTCAGCCCTCAGGGTCAGCTATAAATACTCTAAGTTGAAACTACCAACCACTTCCTGTACCCGCTCTCTGGATCATGAGGACCCAAGCCATAAATGGATGCCAGGCGCAGGTGAAATGGGGATTACTGACGCTGCCACATGCCAGGCATGGGCATGAGCTGATTTTCTCCCATGAGGAATTCTGTGTTCTTACCTTCATTTTGCCGATGACAGTAATAAGGCCTGGAGCAGTTCAGGAATACTTAGGGCGTTCCCAGCTTGGGACTCTTGCCCAGCTCTACGTTACCTTAAGACCTTCAGAAGTGCTCTAAGATGGCCGGAACGTTCCCAGGCCACCTCTCTCCAGACTACCCCTGCCATGGCTGACAGCCCCACAGATGGGCTTAGCCATATCAGGCTGCGCCCACACTACCCTGTCGGGGTAACACTGAGAGCCCTCCCCTGGGTGCCTCCCCTCCCTGCACTGTGTCCAGCCCAGCTGGGCCTCCTGCTCTGACCCCGATAGCATGCTGGGGTTGGGGGCTGTATCCACTGGGCTTCTATCATCTCCCCCACTCCCTCAGACCCCCCAGACCCTAAGCCACCACTGACATGTTCCCTCACTGCTGCCAGTGTGGTCTGGGCCCTCTCCAGTGGGGCCAGCCCCTCTGTCTCAGGCCAGGCTGGGCAGTCTAATGCCTCTGCCCCTCTCCACAGCTCGCTAGATGCTGCCGGGCCCACCCTTCCTGTCCCCTCTCTCTTCAGCCCTAGACTCCCTCCCTCCCTCTCAATAGCTCCTTCCCTTTGGCTTTTCAACACAGGTAGAAACTGAAAAAAACCTCTTCGACCATGCCATCTGCCATGCCAGCATCCATCACCTTCCGTCGCTTCTTTGGGGTCCTCCCCTCCATGGGACTTGGAACACCCGGTGTCCTACCTCTATCGCCTCCCAGCCTCCAGGCTTAATGGGTAGAAACTGAAAAAAACCTCTTCGACCATGCCATCTGCCATGCCAGCATCCATCACCTTCTGTCGCTTCTTTGGGGTCCTCCCCTCCATGGGACTTGGAACACCCGGTGTCCTACCTCTATCGCCCCCCAGCCTCCAGGCTTAACAAACACAGGTAGAAACTGAAAAAAACCTCTTCGACCATGCCATCTGCCATGCCAGCATCCATCACCTTCTGTCGCTTCTTTGGGGTCCTCCCCTCCATGGGACTTGGAACACCCGGTGTCCTACCTCTATCGCCTCCCAGCCTCCAGGCTTAATGCGCCACCCCCCCGCACCTGGGTGAAACCACCCCTTTAAATGAGCAGTCATCTCCTAGTGCCAACCCCCCTAGCGTTTCCTCCTCTTTCAAGCCCCCTTCCCTCAGTTTCTGTAACAATGCTTTTCCTGGATCTTTACCTAACCCCCTCCCAGGGCTCCTTCTCTGCAGTTCACAGCTTTTCCTCTTTTCAGTTCTCAGATGTGGACGTGCCCCAGGACTCACGCCGACCCTCCTCAGGCCTGCTTGGGCTCTATCTTAATTATTTTTCTGATATGAAACACCCGTGCGCTAGCCATTGTCTTTGATAGAACCCAGCTTTCTATAGTATTCCGGAAGTCTCTGTGCTTTTCCCTTTTCCAACATCAAAGTCTATACCTTGGAGACACTTTTGCTCAGAGTGCCTCACAGATGGCCTCCCTTGCAAACGCAAAGCAACCTCGGATGGCGCTGGTTTCTGCGCCGAGCTCTCGCATGTGCCCTGTCCAGGTCCCCAGCCCCTTCCTCCAAGCCCCCTCCCAATGGATGGGCCTTGTGGACAAAAGAAACGATAAATCTGGCAGAACCTTCCAACTCAAAGCTTTCAACTTTCCTCTAACAACTTTCAGCTGAAAACTTCTTAGTCCCATTTCCAAGTAACTTTTCATCCATTACAAAACCCACAAAATGTTCAAAGGAGCTTTGAAATAAGATCACCCAGAAAAAAATGCCCATCACAAATGAAAGTCTTTGAAAAGAAAGAGGCCCTTTCTTGTGCTCCAGCCCCCCTCTGATATCAGTTTCCCTTTCATTCTGCTGAAAGGTGCAGGGCAGGCCTGGCCCTCAGCAGACGCCTGTGATGTGCCCAGACGGACGGACAGGGACAAGGGGGAGGGGGAGGGGCACTGCTCACAGAGCTGGGCTGGGCCTTTCATTCCCCTTCAATCAGCCCTCCTGCCTCCCCCAACAGCCCTGTTCCTTGTAAATGGCCCGTCCCACTCAGAGACCCTGCTGCCCTTCCTGTTCCTGGTCACCTCCACGCTGGTGACAATGTAGCTCCCTTCCAAGCACGGTGACCTGTTCTCATTCTTGTCACTGAGGTGGGCGGGTAGGCACGGCAAGGGTGGCCCCTGCTCCGTCCTTTGATGGGACATTTCCCAAATGCCAGCCCTGCGGGCAGCCGCTCTGGGCCTACCCTCACCCTCCCTGGGTCAGCTGCAGACTCGCACACCCACATCAGACAACACCCACTTCCGGAGCCTTTGTTGTTTTCAGATTTGAAATCCTCAGTGGCTCTAGTAAGGAGCAGCCCTCTGTACAGGAAGCTGGGCTGGCTGGTGTGGGATGCGTGTGGCTTCCCTTACTGGACTGCTGGCCAGGCCTCGATGCCGAGCAATTGTGACCCGGCTCTGGGGCTCCCACCCCCCACCCACAGGGGAAGCACCTGGCTCTTTAGAACAGTTTATTCAGGGGCTGGTCTGGCTCCTCTACCCCCAAGTTCTTCTCACCCCTCCCCAGAGAACATTCTAGAAATAACTAAGCCCTCCTTGTGTGCAGGACCCATCCCGAGCCAGAAAGAATCCTGAGCCTGAGTCCCAGCCCACTGTCGGCAACCCCCTCCATGGTCCCTTCTTCAACACCACCTAATGTGCCTATCAAAACCCCTGAGATGCCCCTTCCTGGTCACAGGCCTCAACAGAGCTTCCTTATTTTTCATTACAAGGACTCACCAGGCAGAGGGAACAGTGCTATGTCCTAAAACCCTCTGCCGCATGACTCTCCAAGCACGAAGTTGACTGAGAGCTCAACTCCGAGCCATACAATCCTGACACGACATCATCAACGACCTTGTGAGAGGCCCAACAAGAGGGGGACTGCAGCAGAGCCACACCGAGGTGCAGGCAGGACAGAGAAAAACCGTGGCACCCGCGTCCTCAGGAGGCGGTTCCTCAGACGGGGCGGCACAGCCGTGGGAGCTGGAACACAGTTTGACTGCCCGGACTTCAAGACTTGCCGAAGCAAGTCAGCGCCTGAGTGTGTGTGCCAGCAACAGAGTCTTGACTCCAATGCAGTAGGGGGCTTGGCAGGACGGACCAGCTCTGCAGCGGAATATTCCAGAAGCATGCAATGAGGGACTCAGTTTACACTTTCCCAGCTCCCTGGCACTTGCTCCCTCTGCTTCTGCCTGCTCAGGCCAGGCAGGGTCCTGAGGGAGAGATGTTCCCTCTGGCCACAGTCCAGCTCAGCTCTCTTGGTGGAGGTGGTTTAAGTGACTTTTTTGTTTTTAAAGAAATGGCATCATTCAGCAACAGCCCATCTCCTCAGGCGTCAGGAAGCATCGTGGGCAGACAGATTCCATCTAAACTTCCAGGACGTCCAGGGGCGAGAGACACAGTGGCAAAGTCCTTAAGAGATGGTGAGAGGGGCAGGAGAGACAGGGAAGCAGGCCCCCTTGGGGTGGACAGACAGATGGACTTCCCTTTCTTGGGAGGGACACTGAGGAGCAGTGCGGTGGGAGTGGGTGCCTGCGTGCCACTGCACCGTGCATGAGGCTTGTGGATGACGGGGCAGTGTAGGGTTCTGCCTTGCTCTGCAAGAGGCTGTGGCAGCAATGTGAATTCCTAGGGGCTGGGGCTGGCTGGGAGGCGGCGTGCAGGGCTTCCTGTCTGTGGCCGCTTGCTGTGGATCTCTGGCTGAGGGAGACGGGATTCCAGACAAATGCCCTCCACTGACGCCCCTTCCTCAGCAGGGGCCCAGACTGCCTGGGCCAAGATTTCCTTCTCCTCACCTCCAAGGGAGGGCTTCTTTCTGCATGTGCAGTGCTGCCTGGGTACCACAGCTCCATCCACTCTGTTCCGGGGCTCATCACCTTCAATCGTATCACTCATCCATCCCTCCCTCCATCCATCCCTCTCTCAATCCCTCCATCCATCCTTCCATCTATCCCTCCCTCTATCCATCTCACGCTTGTTTTTTTTTTTTTTAAAAAGATGACCAGTAAGGGGATCTTAACCCTTGGCTTGGTGTTGTCAGCACCATGTTCAGCCAGTGAGCCAACCAGCCATCCCTATGTAGGGATCTGAACCCGTGGCCTTGGTGTTATCAGCACCACACTCTCGTGAGTGAGCCACGGGCCAGACCTCATCTCACTTGTTGAGAGGCTATTCTGTGCTGGGGACACGCGATGAGTAGTCTCTGGCCTTGGGGAGTGCATAGGCTAATGAAGGAGTCAAATCTTAACAGCTGATCTCTGTCGACTATTTAGACGGTCCAGTTTCAAACCCCTCAAGGCCTGAGAGTTCTCTGAGGCCAAAGTCTGGGTGCCCATCTTGCTCCCCACTGTATCAGTCAGCTCAGGCCACCGTAACAAAATACCACAGACTGGGTGGTTTACACAATGGGCATTTGTTTCTCACAGTTGTGGAGGCTAGGACGTCCAAGGTCAGGGTGCCAGCATGGTTGGGTTCTGGTGAGGACTCTCTTCCTGGCTTGCAGACAGCTACCTTCTTGCTGTGTCTTCACATGGCAGAGAGCTCAGGTGTCTCTTCCTCTTCTCATAAGGGCACTAACCACATCATGAGGGCCCAACCCTCATGATCTCATCTAAAACTGATTACCTCGCAAAGGCACCATCTCCAAATACCATCACAATGCGTGTTGGGGCTCCAACCTATAAATTCTGGGGGAGACACAATTTAGTCCATAGCACCTACAAAGCATGCACAGAGTAGGTGTTCAGAAGTGCTGGCTAAATCGAATGCAGATCTATCTGCCTGTTGTTTCTCTGACTCTGCCCTGTCCACCAGACCCCAGGGGGGTGTTTCATGGAGAGAGGCTCCCATAGACCTGACTAGCATGCCGCTTGGTCCTCCCACCAGCCTGTGCTCTAATTTTCTGATGGTTTGCTTTTTCTCTCACAGCATAATCTCCATGATCTCTAGTCTTTCCCGAACGCTGTTGAAAGGCTTGTTGTATTTATCTCCGGAGAATCTGCCGTGCCCCTGTGCAATTTTCCATTGACATGGTTCATTTTAATTTCCTCTAAGGCTGTTGGCCACTCTCGTGTTCAGAAATAGCTTGTTCCACTTAATACAAGGGCTTAAATATGCAGACATGAGAAGTTTCCTTTGCTTGCTCCTAAACATCACAGTAAGTGGTGTGAGTTATACGCCCTGCTTTGTGTTGTGAGGCTGAGCACAGGCCACGTGGTTTCCCAGGGATGAGAAACTCAGAATCAAAGGTTCAAGAGCACAAGCAGGATCTGAGAACTTCTAGTGGAAACCCAGCCAAACTGGGTGCCTACACATCACAGTGCTTGGCCGACAGGACCCCGTGTCTCCAGGAGTTGCCTTCCCTCTTTGTAATGACCAGAGCTCTGGCCTGGCAGTCCGGATGTCTGGGATTGAGGCCTGTTCCACCATTAACTGGCCTTGTGAACTTGCAAAGTCATTTCCCCTCTCTGAGCCCTGCTTCTTTTCTTTGTCTATAAATCAGGCACGAAAACCCTTCTTCAAAAGACTGATTTTGGTGAGGAGTGGAAATCCTCTACTTTCAGGGCCTAGCACAGTACCTGAACCAAGTAGGGGGCTCAGCAAATGACAACTATTCAGGGACCCAAAATGTGGGAAAATTAAGAAGCTCTTTCAAGAAGGACGCCTTGCCAAAAGCACAGTTTTTCTTCTACATCAGTTATTTCTGGGTTGCTGCAGCCAGAGAATTACCTGTGGGCTGTGGATTTTCAAGGAACAACACAGGAGTGGAAAGCAGTCTGGATCCTGATGCATAAACCACATCTATGTGAGGCCTAGCTGTTCGGCCTTGAGACCAAAGACCATGACCTCTGGTGGCCACTGGTCTGAATTGCAGGTCAAGCATCTCAGCTGTGTTGGGCTTGTAGACCCAGACAGTGATGGGCAGCGTTGCAGGGCACCTTCCCTTGGCTTAAATAAGGACAAATAAGAAGCAAGAGTCCAGGCAAGTGGGGGATATCAGCATGGGACTGGTAGAGAAACCCTAATCTTAGCTCTGGGGGGGGGGGGGGGGGGGGGGGAGGCAGGCAGGGGAATGCAGGTCAAAATAGTCATAAGTGCTACAGAGGTGGACCGTCCAGACAGTTATTAGACTCCTAGCCACGTGCAGCTCACCTGAAATACCAACAACCCATTTCAAGAAGCTTGGGGATCATCTCTGGGGGCTATTCTCCCTGAAAATGCATATCCTCAAATAAGCCCAGTCCCCCACTCATCTCAGCAGCATCAAAACTCCTTTATATTGGGCCGGCCCGGTGGCGCACTGGAGAGTGCGCCGCTTGGGAGCGCGGCGGCGCTCCCGCCGAGGGTTCGGATCCCATGTGGAGACTGGTTCCCGCTCACTGGCTGAGCGCGGTGCGGGTGCAACGCCGAGGGTTGCGTTCCCGTTGCCGGTCTCCGGTACGGGCGTGACATCGAGGGTTGCGATCCCGTTACCTGTCAGTAAAAAAGAGACAAAAAGGAAAAAAAACAAAACAAACGAGACTGGTTCCCGCTCACTGGCTGAGCGCGGTGCGGGTGCAACGCCGAGGGTTGCGTTCCCATTGCCGGTCTCCGGTACGGGCATGACACCGAGGGTTGCGATCCCGTTACCTGTCAGTAAAAAAGAGACAAAAAGGAAAAAAAACAAAACAAACAAAAAAAAACTCCTTTATATTGCTCACAGGGAGCTGGTTTGTAGATTCACTTGAGGTCACATTTAAGTCACCTGCAGAGATGGGGGACCCTCTAAACCTGGTCCTTCATCACAGCTAGCCTGGAGTCGTTACCTTCTACACCCGCCTCCTGAATACAAGATTCCAACCAGCCACATGGTCCTTGTGCCACAACCCTCTCCCCCAGGACGACACACACATTCACACGCACAGGTGTGCACACACACACTTGCCTCCTCACATGGCTGAGCCCACACACATGCATTCCATACAAACCCACACAGCCATAGCCTGCTCAGGCTGCCAGGGACTCGCCCCCACAGGGCAGGACTGGCTGGCAGACACCCCCTGCCCGCCCCACAGAATCTTCTTTTCTCCAACGGCTCCAAAACACCAAGTCCCCCATCGCCACTTTGAGCTTCCCTCCCAGACACTTTTTCCTAAATCAGCTTCCAATCTGACTCATTTCAGTTTTAAAACAAGAAAACATCAACAAACACGATGGACGGAAACAGATGGTAACAATTACAGGAGGGAGAAAACAGAGCCCGCTCCTTCTGCAAGGGGCAGGCAAACATACTGTTCCCCAGACAGCAACTGTCCCCTGCCACTGCTGTGCAAACCTGGGCCATCCCCACCGCAGGGGACAGGCCAGGCCTGGAGAGGCCATGCAGGCTGCAGAGCACTGTGAGGCAGGTCCACTGGAACCCAGGACCTTCCAGTTGTCATGGGAGGGAAAGAAAGATATTCTGGCACATTCCTGGCCACCTCACATGAGACTAATGCCCCGTCTGAGGCCCGAGACCAGGGTAGGGCAGCTTCTTCCCCTGCACCTGGGCTCCCCTGTAACCAGCTCTTGTCACCTCCTCATGTCACTGGGCAGAAGCCTGTCTCACCCACCAGACTGTGAGCTCCTGAGGGCAGGATGAGGCTTCTCACTCTGGGTAGTGGTTAAGAGCGGAGCTCTGCACTGGGCTCTGGAGCCGGGCCGCCTGGTTCAAATCCGGGTTCTGCCCCTTACAAGTGGGGGGAGCAGGGGCAAGCGAATGGACCACTTCACGCCCTCCTTTCCTCACCCCTAAAATGGAGATAATCCTTACCCCTGCACCATGGGGCTGTGAATTAATGTGTGTGGAGGACTTCGAGCCTATGCCTGTGACCCCGCAGATGGCTGGTCTGCATCTGGCAGCATCTGCAAGGCCCACCAAGTGGAGGGATGAGGGCCTGCAGCTGGGCCGTGAAGGATGGGCTGGGCGTTTCAGGCAGGGGAAGCCACGCACTGAAGTCAGGGCTGAGGACAAGCCCTGCTGTTATGTGGGGCGCCTAAGGGGCTGGGATCAGACAAACAGGGTCTGGGGTCCTGAGCCGGAGTCTGCCATGGTCCATCCCCCCTGGGACCCTCCATTTATCTATCCTTTGTGGTTAGGGTAGGACAAGGGCTCTTCTCCCCAGCAGATCGGATTGCTGGAGAGTCAGGAAAGGAAACAGGTGCAATCTGAGAAAACTGCCTGGAGGAGGGGGCTGAGTCCTGTCAGGGCATGGGGTGAGGGCATGAAAGAAGGGGATGACGTGCTGTTGTGGGCCTTTGGGGGTGAGAACAACAGCATTTCGGGAGTGAGTGGTTTGAGTCCCTTGTCTTTCATTACCTGAGTGCCCCAGGTGGAGATTTGTCTCTGAGTCTCAGTTTCCTCATGTGCACAGTGAGCATTATAGTCCCCTGCGTCCCAGGCCTCGTGAGGCGTCTCGGAAGGATGTGCATCACCCATGCCCAGTGGGCTCCTAGCCCAGCCCAGTACGCACTGCAGAGGCCGCTGTACACCCGCCTTTCGGACAGGACTTTCTCCCACAGGTGTCCTGTTCTCAGATGCATTTACACAAGTGCTCATGCAGCATCAACTGTCCCCAGCACACCAGGGACCACAGATGTCCTCACACAGGAGTTGCCCACAGGCTCACAAACAAGGGTGTTGCACTGCATATGCTGCCCCTGCCCATTTGCCTGACGCGTGCTTACATCTGCCCCCCTCGCACCCCCATCCCTGCTGAGCCTCAGCCCCCGGGGATGTGCTGTGGCTGCCCCTATTCCGGGACGGATAAGGCGAGCTGCATTTGACCACCACAGAGGGACACGATTTGGGGCGCATTCTGAATGTCAGGCAGAAGCTGGCTGCACCAGCTCCAGGATGGGGTATACTGGACCCCCTCCCCACCCGCTCCCAAGGCCTGTCACCCACCAGTGTGCATCGGCAGCATGTCTGACAAGTGCTTCCAGTGTGGATGGGGTGGCTTTCTGTGGCACACCGTTTTGGCAGCTTCAAACATATTGGCCTGAGCACCACAACGACTGTCCTGCTGGCTTCCTGAACATTGGTTTCATGATGAGAATCTGGCTTCCCATGCACGGTTGCCCATGTGAGTGGCACGTACTCATCAGCACGGCAGCAGCACTTGGGCTGCAGGGTGTGGCCGTTCCCATCACAAAGGGCATAGGTCAGCCTTTCATACATCTGTTTCTGTGGGCTTGGCCTTCTCTCTTTAAGTGCTGACATTTCTCAGGGTTCTACAATGTTCTGCAAGCTTCCCTCTCCCACACCTGGATAGGATCCTGCCCGTGCTTCTGGACCAATTGCCATTGCCAAATCATTGTCAACTTTAAATTCAAATGCCCACTCGATGTCTCCACTTGTTTGTTCTGCCTGCACCTCTGGCTCAGCATGTCCTCAGCTGGATTCCCAGTCTCTCCCTCCCCATCCCAGATCTGCTCCCCTGCTGTAAGCTCTGCCCCAGAGCTGGCCCATCACCCCGTTCCCAGGGCAGGAACCTGGGACTCAGCCTTACCTGCCTGCACATCCCACCACCAGCAACCTTGCTGACACTCTACACAGCGTTTCTTCGAGTGGCCCTGACCACCCAACTCCTCATATTTGCCTTCTCCTGGCCTCCCAGGACTGTCACCTGTGGGGGTGTACCCTTATCTGTTCTTTGTGTTGCAAGGCAGTGATTTTTCTAAAATGTAAATATAACCATGTCACTCTCCTCCCTCTAATCCCACATTGAAGGGGTCAGGTCCAAACCCCTCCAAGTGGCCTGCTGGCCTCGGGTCCCATCTCTCACCACTCCTAGCCGAACACCCCACTCTCCACCAGCACGTCCATGCAGTTTGCTGCTTCTCACCTCTGAGCCTTGGCCCAAGCCTTGTCCTGCATGTCCACTGAAGTCCCCTTCACCAAAGATCGCTCCATGTTATCCTTGGGGACCTAGCTCAGGCGCCATTCCCTCAGAGAAGCCTTCCCTGAACAGCCCTGCCCTGGACTCCCAGCATGGCCCACGGGACCTCTGGAGCCCATGTGCACTCCCGGACTGTAATTCCCATCTGCTCATCTGTCCCCCACCACACTGTGAATTCCTGGAAGTGGAGACTGTGCTTTATCTCCAGGATAGGGCCTGGCCCATAGTAGATGTTGAGTAAAAGTCTAAGGAGTGAATTAAGCCCTACAGAAAAGCTTCCCCGTGATGCTCCGAGAGAGTGGGACGGGGCACTCTGGACTTAGTTCAGCTGCTGGCCTCGCCAGTGCCCAGATGGGCCTTCCTCTCTCTTTTCCTGGTGTGATTCCAGAGTGAAGGAAGTTTTGAGTTCTTTCTAATCAAGCTGTCAGTAGAGAGTTCTGACACCAGGCATTGATTTTTTTGCCAAAGGGGAGGAGGCTTCCCTCTGTATTCTGCGTCCCGGCAGTTAGCTCATATTTCTAGACCATAATCTCTTCTGTCATCACAGACCATGGCCTGCCTCGGTTCCACCGGGGCCTGACTTCCTAAAATCAGTGTCAGTGTCAGTGCTATCGCTGGGTGCTCAGGTTTCAAGAAGAGCCACAGCCAAGGCCTACACAAGTGGCCACATTTTCCTGGTTCATTTCTCCCCATCCCCCAATCATTTTGAGGCCCAGACCCCACTGAGAACATCTACCACCCTCAAAATATCCCCACTGGCCTAGGTTGCACCAGGTCCTAACACTGCTGGAGAAGCCAGCTCTCAGCCCAGCCCTGCAGATGCCCCAGGTGTGACCTGCTGTGGGGACAATCACAAACCTGCTCTTTAAAAACATTTCATTCACGTTTCCTTTTGCCCTCTAAAGGGAGTGAACAGTGGGGCAGCCACCAAGTCTAGGGAGGAAGGGGCAGGGGCTGTGGCTGGAAACTCCCACCTGCAACAGAGAGGCTGCCCTTCCCTGGGCTGAGGAGCCTGTGCTGCTGGGCTTGTGTCTGGCTGCCTTGGAGCAGGGGCTGGAGTGTTTCAAGCCCTGGTCCCTGGAGGGGAAGGACGAGTGTTTGCCTGTGAAGGGGACTGTCCTGCTAAGCATCCTCATTTCCATTCACAGAGCCCACGGCCTCTGATTTTCTCAGCAGAGAGGAGTGGCTGCAGAGCTTTCGGGAGCCACTGGCCTCATTCTGAATACTTTGGGATTCAGTGACATTTTCCTCTCATAGAGGACACAGCTGGTCTGGTTAAGCTATGAGTTCAGGAGAGATTTTAAGATTTCAATGCCTGCCTTAATTTTTGTCATCTATATTAGTCAGGGTTCTCCAGAGAACAGAACCAATAGGAAATTATGTGTATACACACACACACACACACACACACACACACATATACGTATATATATGAAATTTATTATAAGAAGCTGGCTTACGTGATTAAGGAGGCTGAGAAGTCCCAAAATCTGCGGCTGGCAAGCTGGAGACCCAGGAGAGTCAATGGGGTAGTTCCAGTCTGAAAGCCAGCGGGCTCAAGATCCGAGTCTGAAGTCAGGAAAAGGCCAATGTCCCAGCTCGAGCAGTCAGACACAAGGGGATCCCCCTTCCTCATGGCAGGTCAGATTTTTGTTCTATTCAGGCCTTCCACCGACTGGATGAGGCCCACCCACACTAGGGAAGGTGATTAATCTGGTTTACCCAGTCTTCTGACTCAAATGTTAGTCTCATCCAGAAACATTGTCACAGACACACCCAGAATAATGTTTGACCACATATCTGGGCACCCCATGGCCCAATCGAGTTAACACATAAAGTGAACCATCACACTGTCTACTACAGCAATTACATCACCTCTTGTTGCAATTTTTATTTGAATCTGTGCTCTAGGTAGGGAGCATCCAGGCAGGGAAAAAAAAAAAAAAAAAAAAAAAAAAAAAGCCAAAACAATAAGAACACTAAGCAGGGCAGGAGAATTCCTTCCATGATTACAGAACTTTTCCTCTGGCTCTCCCATCCCAATAAATCCTGCCCACTCCCAGGAGACTCAGTGTCTGCCTCTTCTCTGCCCCCCAGCAAATAAAAGAAATAATGCTGCTTCCCAGCCACATCTACTCCCACACCTCAGCATATGCTCCGCCGAGCTGGCTTCCTAACTGTTAAAACCACAACGGGCAGTGTCTTCTGTGCTCCCAACACCCCTGGCACCTCTCACACCCAGCCTTCCCATGCTGCTACTGCATGCATTACCCACAACATCAAAAATGTTCCACTGGCGGTTTCAAGATTCCTAAAAAATAGATTCAAAACACCTTTAATACTCTCTGAAGAAGCAATATATCACAGAAAAAAGCTGTAACCTTTAGTATTGCTGATATTATCCAGACTGAGGGCTGACGAGGAAGGTAACTGCAGCCAATTCTTATTCTGCGTGGCTGCCGCTGGAGGTGTCCGGGAGCCCGTCCACCCACCGCTCACATTCCCAAGAAAGGAAGCTGCTGAATTTCCAAGTGTTTGCCTTATGCCCTTTTATATAACCTGAAAAAGAGTCACAGTGCTTGAAGGCAATATTTTCCAAGAAACAGCTTTCCCCTATTAACACAATATCCCTGAGAATAATTCTGTCCGCTTCTACAGCAATAACAAGTCCTGCATGGAACGTATTTTCCTTTTTTTTATCCTGTGTCATAGAACCACGAGCGAGAGCAGCAGCGGAGCCTCACCAAAGCCAGCTGGACAGAGAGAAAGCTAAAAGAACTGTTATGGGGGCCGGCCCGGTGGCGCACTGGATAGTGCGCCGCTTGGGAAGCACGGCGGCGCTCCCGCCGGAGGGTTCGGATCCCACATACAGACCGGTTCCCGCTCACTGGCTGAGCAAGGCGCGGGAGCAACGCCGAGGTTTGCAGTCCCGTTGCTGGTCCCCGGTCCGGTACGGGGGCAACACTGAGGGTTGCGATCCGTTGCCGGACACGGAAAAAAGACAAAAGACAAAAAAAAAAAAAAAAAAAAAAACTT
>NW_007727158.1:172323-187169 GCF_000696425.1 Galeopterus variegatus | reverse complement strand
AAAAAAAAAAAAAAAAAAAAAAAAAAAAAAAAAAAAAGAACTGTTATGGACGAGAGCTTCATAAGGACTGAAAGCCAGCAAGGAACTGCCTTCCCCCCAGAATGGGGCAGGTGTGGGTGGATGTGAGGTGCTGGGAAGCCCCTCTGCTGAGTGACTCCCAAGAGGGTCTGCAGCAGGTGCTGCAGCCTCGCTGGGGGAGGTGCAGCCAAGAAAGCAGATATGTGGATTTGCCAGGTTGTTTACCCTCATTTCTTTCTGAAGGTTAATGTGATGGGCAATCAAAGCGAGCTGAGAGGTGGAGACAAAAGACAGAAAAATGGGAACCCTTGAGAACAGTGAAAGGTTTCATTTACCTATGGTAAATAAAATTGTGTTCATATTTTCACAAGGATATTTCTATTTCACCAGCTTACAATTCAAACTGGGCTGGGTAAACATGCTGTGATATAGTCACAGCTCTAATCAAGAGAGAAAGCTCAGAAATGGGAAACAAAAACAAAATATAGGATTGCCCTTAGCTCTGGAAGGCAGAAGAACTGCAGGCTGTGGCTGGTGCCCAAGGAAGCTCTGGTGTGTTCTTCTCACTGCCTGCTGAGGTCTGAGTGGGACCCTGCCGTGATCGACTCTGGGAACAGCACCGTCACACAGACTTGGTGAAATCCACAGAGCTACCCCTCACACGCTGTGTGTCCCCAGACAGGTTGCTAGACTTCTCTGAACCCATACCATAGTCTATAAAAAGGAGATTGTATCAATCTTACACTTCATGGGGTGGATAAGAATGGTGGATGGTAGAGTTTGGACGTGTTGTTCCCCCAAAACTCACGTGGAAATCTGATCCCCAATGTGGCAGTGTTAGGAGCTGTTTGGGTCCTGAGGGCAGATCCCTCATGAATGGATTAATGCTCTCCCTGGGGGGTGGAGGTAGTGAGTGAGATCTTGCTCTATTAGTTCCCGTGAGAGCTGGTTGTTTAAAAGACCCTGGCACCTCCTCTCTCTCTTTTGCTTTCTCTTGCCACATGATCTGCTTGTACCCACCGGCTGCCTGCCGCTTTCTGCCATCAGTAGAAGCAGCCTGAGGCCCGTGCCAGATGCAGCTGTCCCAGAATCGTAAGTCAAATAAACCTCTCTTCTTTATAAATTACCCAGTCTCAGGTATTCGTTATAGCAACACAAAATGGACTAATGCAGAGGGTGACAAACCCACATTCCAGGGCCTGGCACCGATTCAGCCCCCCCAAAATGGCAGCTTTCATTATTCTCTTATTATAGAAAACACCTCTGTGAATTTTTTGCTTGATGATTAATACTATGTTTCCTTTCAATAAAATCTTGATTTAAAAAAAAGCCTGGAGACACCTATATTTTCTTTATTCAGCAGAATAGCGTGTGTAACGAGGACAATATTTACAGACTCGGTACAGCTCTCACTCTTGAACTTCTGTTGCCTTATTTTGTTTTTCCTCCTTTCATCTTCCGCTCTCTCTCCCAGTTTGGGAAAGGTTAGTTTAGGTAAAATGAGACTTCCAAGGCTCCAACAACCTCGGCAGCCTTTCTGTCACAGAACTGGAGAATAAAATGAATCCCAGGCTGGGTCTGAGCTTTTTGTAGGGCTCAACAGAATGGACACCGGATCAGAAGGGAAAAAGGGCCGACTGGTCCCGGGACTGCCATGGGCAGCGCGTCCGTGGGGGAGGAAGACGGCGGGGGGCAGGGGGGCGCGCAACCTTGTGGACATGCTGCTACTTGTGGGGGGCTGGCATGGCAGGAGCAGGCCGCTCAGTGGACTCGAGCAGAGAGGTCACCACAACTGGCAGGGACCCACAGGCCCAGCAAGGTCTTTCTTGCTGAGTCCCAAGTGAATTGACTCTCAGGAGTCCTTAAGAGGAGAAACTGAGGCCACCAGCCTGGAAGACCAGAGGCCACAGGGAGCTGGATTCCCAGAAGAGAATCAGAGGGGGTCGTGTGTGGCCTTGGAGCAGAGGTGGCAATGCTGCTGACAGGTGAAAGAAACAAGCAGGCTTGTCCTGAACAGATGGCAGCAGTGACACCACACTGCCCAAAGGCTGCTACAGCTAAAATAGACTGACAGGGTTGCTTCATTTTAATCCAACATTTTCAGCACAAGCCGTATCTACACAGTGACCCTAACAGGTGCGTAACCATCTGGCTGCAGACAAGGAGCATGTGGGAGCCTGTGGATGTGAAGCCACCTAGACTAGAATAATGGATTTTCTCAGGGGACCCGAGGAGCCGGGGTGGGCAGCCCCCGCAAGGTGCAGCCTCAGCAACTTTCCTCCACCCCAGAGCCACGTGTGCAGGTGCTGGTGGCTGCTGGGGCACTGGGCTCACGCGCCCACCATGAGATGAAGCGTGGTCGCACAGAGCCCTGGGACCCCCTCCCTGGCAATGACACCCCACCTACAGGCTAACTCAGAGCTAAGCCAGTGGAGACATGCAGGGGACGCTTCGAGGGTCCTGACTTATCCTTGGGGCCCAGAGATATGGACAGGGTGGGAGGAGGAGCAGGGACCTGCTCCAGAAGCGGGGCCACCAGCAGAACCCGGTTTTAGTTGAAGGGCAAGGTGGGTGAGCCTCTGTGAGGCGGCTGCGTCTACAAAGAGCGAAAGTCCAGAGCAGTTTTCTCACCTGTGAAATGAGACTGAAAATGCCCCCTCCAGGCTCACGAGGATGGGCTAAAGTACCCGAAAAGGTCTGGCACATTGTGGACCCGCGGTGCACGCTCCAGAAACACTAGGCAGAATGTCTTCCCTGAAGAGGTGACTGGATGGGATACTGAGGATGGGCTGAGCTGGGAAAGGGATGCAAGTCCCAGTGGACAGGGACAGAAGTAAGCTGATGGCTTGAACAGGACTTGGAAGGAATCTCCATTTTTTTTTCTTTTTTTAAGAATTATTTTTATTTATACATATTTATAGGGTACAGGGTATGTGATGATCAAATTGATATTACTAGCACAATTCCCATTATCAGTTCCCCTGGCTTCTTCTGAACACACCAGCCACACCAGCCTCAGCCTAAGACTGCGCCATTCTTCCCTCTGCTACCTGCATGATGTCCTTTCTTGTCTCCTTAGGTCTCTGCTCAAATGTCACCTCGGTGAGGTCCTCTCTCACCGTACTTCTTAAAATCGCCCTCCCAACACTCCATTGCATTTGTAAGTATTATGTGTGTGATTGCAAAGAGTGTGTATTCTTTAGATTTCATGTACAGTATTCTATGCCTGTCCATGGAGTCGTGTTTACTAATTGTGTCTTCAAATCTTCTATACCTTTACTTATTATTTTTATACTTGTCTACTTGTCCTGTTGGTTAGAGAATATGTTAAAAATCTGCTACAGTTGTGAATTTAAAATTTGTTTCCTTGTGCATCTATTAATTTTTGCTTTATATATTTAGAGGCTGTGTTCTATGTTTGTAAATGCATGCCATTGTCATATCTGCCTGGTGAACTGAGGTGGCTTTTTAAAAAAATAATTATAAAATATTCCTTAACTCCAGTATTTTTTTTTTGTCTTAAAGTCAATTTTGTCTAGTATTGATGGAGCTACACCTGCTTTTTGGCATGGTATATCTTTTTTCCCATCCTTTTACTTTTAATTTTTCTGCATCTTTTATCTTTTAATGTTTTTTTTTTTTTTTTATAAATAGCATATAGTCAGAATGTTAAAATTCAGCCTGAAAAGCTGTGTCTTTCAGTTGGAGCACACACATTTAATGTAATTACTGGCACACCTAGGTTTAAGTTTATCATTGTACTAAACACTTTCTGTGTGTCTCACTTGTTCCACATCCCTTCTCTCTCTTTTTCTTTGCCTTCTTTTGGATTATTTGCATTATTTCACTGTAATATCCATACATGCTACAACCCTCATCTCTGCCTTATTAAAAGTCTAATACTGATACTTATATTCTCTTCCTTGTCAATTCAAGGGCCTTTAAATAATTTAACTTCATTTATTCCCCACCCCATTTCTATGTCATTTGTGCATCTATTTTATTTCTTTCTCTATATGTTGTTAAATAAGAGTATTTTAAAAATTGTTTTATACAATCAATATTCATTTAGATATATCCTTATTTTTACATTTTTTTTTTTCCTTTTTGTCTTTTTTCGTGACCGGCTATGGATCGCAACCCTCAGTGTCGCGCCCGTACCGGACTGGGACCAGCAACGGGATCGCAACCCGTGGTGTTGCGCCCACACCTCGCTCAGCCAGTGAGCGGCTGGTCTGTATGTGGGATCCGAACCCTCGGCGGGAGCGCCACCACGCTCCCAAGTGGCGCACTGTAGCAGTGCGCCACCGGGCCGGCCCGATATTTTTACATTTTTTGTTGCTCTTCATTCCTTCCTGAATTCAACCTTTCATTTTGAATTAGTGTCCTTGTGCCTGCAGCACATACCATAGTAGTGCGGGTTTTCTGGGGGCAAATTATCTGACTGTTTGAACTTTTTTTTTTTTAACAATCTCACCTTTGTCTGTTGTTCTGAGGGTTGTTCTAATACCCTTTGTTTGTTGCTTTAAGAGTATTTTCACTGGACATAAAATTCTAACTTGGCAATTTCATTCAACACTAAAGATATCTTTCTATTGTCTTCTGACTTCCAATGTTTCTATTAAAAAGTCAGTTATATGTTTAGTCATTGTACCTTTGAAAAATATCTGTCTTTTTTCCCCCTCTGCTTTTTAGATCTTTCTCTGTCTTTAGTTTTCAGCAGTTTTACTGTCAGTGCCTTGGTGTGGATTTCTTTTTATTTATCCTGCTTGTAGTTTGTAGTGCTTCTTGAATCTGTGGCTTGATGTCTTTTAACAGTTTAGAAATGTTCTCAGCTATCATCACTTGCTTGCCTCCAACCCATTTTTTTCTCTTCTCTTTCTCTGCAATTCCAATTATACATATGTTAGACCTTTCTGTTGTAACATCACTGTCTCTTACCTTTTTATATTTTTTTGGATTTTTTTCTTTTGTCTCTCTATACTTAATGCTGGAGGATATATTTTTGTTATCAGTCTTTTAGTTCATAATTCTCTCTTCAGTTGCATCTGTTAAACTTATCACTGAGTTCCTAATTTGAGGTAGTACATGATTATTTACATTTGGTTCTCTTAAAAAATATGTAATTCTGGGCCGGCCTGGTGGTGCACTGGAGAGTGCGCTGCTTGGGAGTGCGGTGGTGCTCCCGCCGAGGGTTCGGATCCCATGTGGAGACCGGTTCCCGCTCACTGGCTGAGCGCGGTGCGGGCGCAACGCCGAGGGTTGCGATCCCGTTACTGGTCAGTAAAAAAAGACAAAAAGGAAAAAAAAATATGTAATTTCTGTTTCTCTGTTGAGAACTCCATGTTTGTCTTTTAACACCTTGAACATGGTAAGGCATAATTATTTTATGTGTCTGATAACTCCAATATATCTGGAGCCCCTCTGGGTCTCTATTTCTATTTTCCATTGTTTCTGCTGATGTTTGTTAATGTTATCTCCTTGTGTCTGGTTATTTTTAACTGTGTTCCAGATTCTGTATTTGTACATTGTTTAGAAATCATTTAAGGCCTATGATGATGTTATCTTCATTCCAGGATTATTTGTTTGCTTCTGCTGGACACCTCAGAATATTAGCAATATGAGATCACCTTAATTTAATTTGGACAACCTAGACGATTTGAATCAAAGAAGCAGCTCCTGAGAGGGCCCAGGGTGCAGCCCTTAAGAGTCCCAACCCAAAGCAAGTGGAGGGGTCACTGGTATCCACTGGACTCCTTGGCATACTCTGGATTCCAATCTTGGTCCTCTGACCCTACAAGGTTGCTGCCAAGAGTCCTGCTCAGCTCTCAGCTGTCCCTTCAGAACTGACAAATAATCCTAGGAGAAAACTGGCTGTAAACACGAGGCTCACCTCCATGGGCCTCTGTCCTTTCCCAGATCTTGATCTGATAGCATTTCACTATCTTGTTAGCTCTCCAATGCCTCAAGATGATAATTATGTCTGCTTTTCTAGTTGTTTTCAGCAGAAGGCTTGGTCAGAATTTCCTAGTTGACCATTTTGAACATGGAACTTACTAGCACTCATTACCATCAAACATACCATATATTTTTGTTACTTATTTTCTTCATTGTCTTTCCATCCACTAAAAGATAAGCTCCATGAGGGCAGTAATGTTTGTTTGTTTTGTTTACTACTCTATCTAAAGCACCTGAAACTGTGCTTGGCACATAATAGGTACTCAATAAACAGTTGATGAAGGAATGCATGAATCTATTATCTGATTTTACTGCCACAACGATTTACCCAATAAGCAGGACTTGCATTTCTACTTTTGTAGAAGCATATGAGGTCCAGAAAGGAAGATGGCTTAGGCCAAGTTTCTGTAGTGAGTTGGGATGGAGTTGGGACCCCAGGCTTCTGCACGGCACTTCAGGGCACTTGCTCCCATTCCATAGGGTTACTTTCCTGTCCTAGGATGAAGTCCTGCTCAGGACAAGGCTGGCATGGTGACAAGGAGCAACCTGCTCATCAGATGACTAATGAAGTTGGGAATTTCAGGATCAGAAGCCACACAAGTCCCACAGGGCAAATGCAAACTGGGCCTGCGGGGAAGTGGGAAATTGAGAAGATGATTATGTCTCTAAACCAACCATTTCATGCAGCTCATTCTGTACCAAACCTTCTAAAGCACCAATTTATGAACTTTATTCCCAGGAAAAGATGAAGAAAATGTACATGAAATGGCTCAGAGAGTAGCAGATTCTCCATAAAAGCTCACTCAGATGGCAACAAGATAGGGAGCTGGGAAATCAATTGGTTCTCCAAGCCACACCAGGACAAATACTTCAGGGTGCAGTTCAGCACTGGGAGGGCCGTGAGAACTGGGTTTGGAGCTCAGGCCAAGCCACGAGCCAAGCAGGTCCAGCTGTGGTATCCTCCCACCCCCCATCCCTAATATCCAGTTGAAAGGCTGTATTTCCAAGTGCTGGGAGAAAGAGCTTCATGGGCAGGAGATGGCCAGCCAGGGATGAGGGCTGTCCATTGCGTCTGACACCATAAGAGCCTGGAGGGACCACCAGATATATTTGTCACACAACTCATTGGCTCAGCCCACCTTTCCTTCTGTATTTCCAAGTGCTGGGAGAAAGAGCTTCATGGGCAGGAGATGGCCAGCCAGGGATGAGAGCTGTCCATTGCATCTGACACCATAAGAGCCTGGAGGGACCACCAGATATATTTGTCACACAACTCATTGGCTCAGCCCACCTTTCCTTGCTAAGTGACAGGCTTCCTATTCCCAAGACACTGAATGTAGTGAGTAGTTTGGACCATGGGCTCTGGAATCGAATGGGGTCTGGGTTCAAATCCAAGCCAGAGTCTGATTCCCATTTGCCACTTAGATTAGTGATGTGGTCTTGGGCCAATTATTTAACTTCTTTGTGTTTCAGTTTCCTCACCCATAAAATAGGGATAATAATCACTACTTCATAGCTTTTGTTTAAACAGTGAATGAAACAATCATATTTACTATGTGTCCTGCAACATTTGTCATTGTTATTACAGGTTGAATACCCTTAATCAGAAACTCTGAAATCCAAAGTACTCCAAAACCTGAAACGTTTTTGAGCACCAACCTGACACTCAAAGGAAATGCTCATTGGAGCATTTTGGATTTCAGACTGTCAGATAAGATATACTCAATCTGTGTCATCACCTCTCCCAAATCTCTCAAATCTTCCCATTTCCCTTTTTTCCATTGCTGTTACTCATACCTAGGCCATCACCACCATAAGTTTCTGCATCTGGCTCCACATTGGCGTCCTGCTTCCTGTCTCCTCACCCCACAGCCAGCCAGAGAGAGCATTCTGCACTGCACACCCGAGCATGATTCCACGAAACCTCTCCTGTGGCTCCCCACCGTCCTCAGCATGTGGTCCAGCCTGACCTCTCCAGCTCATCTCTGATTGCTACCTTCTCCAGTAAAAGGATCGAAATATTTTTCAGTCCTCAAAAGTACCAAGCTCATTTTCATCACTGGGCCTCTCCAGGAAACTCTCTGTCCCCCAGTGGCCCACTCTCCCCTCGATATCTCCAACTCATCCCATAGGTCTTGGCTTAGACAAAATACACACAGGGAAATCCAGCCCATAGCAAGCAGTGCCCACTGCTGACATTGCTGCCATCTCCACCTTGCGGTGACGGGTGTAACCTGTCTGTAACCACCTTGGGGCATGGGAGTGGGGACTGCTCATTCACTATCTCGTTTCTAGTATCTAGCACACTCGAGACACTTAACACGTATTTGTCAAATGAATGAGTGACTGATTGATATCAAGGGAAGAGGCTAACAGAATCACAGACAAAATAGAACCCAGTGGCCGACTTCAACTCCTAATCACAGAATCTTCTGGAATGAGTTCTAATACCGACCTCCCTTATAATATTCTGTTCCTATTCCTTGTGCAGGGCTCACTAAAAACCCATAGATATTTTTATTTCCTAACTGCTTATCTGCACCTTAATCACATAGTAGTTTTATTATTATTATTATTATTATTATCATTATTGTTATTATTAATGGGGATAAATAAAACAGAGTATAAAAGCATTTTCAGAAAAAACAATTGTGTGATTTAGAATTTTTAATTAATATGAGTTGGGGTTTGTATTGAGTGCTCTGTGCAAGAATGGATAATCTTCAGTGCTCCCCCAATGGGTTTGGTATCTAAACGTTCCATATTGTAATTCACATCCTAAGGGGCCCATAGCACTTAGAAAATCACCGGTTCTCCAGTTATCTGGTTCCTATCAGCATCGCTTTCTCCAAATGAATGCATTTCAATTAAAGAAAGAATTTACCAGAGTAAATGTGAGGTGTGTATTTTGTGAATTATAGCTCTAACTTTGAATAAAAAACAAAACAACAAACATTTTCTGAGCTCCTATGATATTCCAGGAATTGAAGATAAGACACAGAGGAAGGAGACTGGGCCCTGTCTCCAGGGAGACTGCAGTGTTGCTGGGGAAGAGGATGCACACAAAAACGAAACGTTCAGCTGCGATTCAGGGCAGTAGGCGAGAGACCTCACAGAGCGTAGAGGAGCTTCTGGTGCAGACAGCTATAGGTATGCTTAGGAGAAAACCAAACAAAAGACTAAAATGTCACAAGCAAATACTGCTATTTTAATGTTTACAAACACAGTTTCACTCCCTTCTGTATGTGGCAGCCCCCTCCAAGTGACTTCTGTGCTCTGCCTTTTTCTCCTGTCATACCAGGAATGCAGATGGATATTACTGTCTTTTTGTGGACACCTAAAGGTGACATTTTTGGGTCAACTACTGATAACTTCTAGGCTGGAGAATGAACCTCTCCCACTCCCCATCCTGGGCCAATGCAAGGGTCCTGCTGTGAATTGATTGTATTGTGTCTCCCAAGGTTCATGTATTGGAAGCTTAATCCCCACTGTAACTGTTGAGGGTGGGAAATCCTATTATGGCAATTGAAAGGTGGGGCCTTGAAGAGGTGATTAGATTGTAGGACCGTGCCCCAGGACCATGCCCTAGTGAATGGATTAGTAATGGTGGCCAGGGGCCTGGTTCTGAGGGCATTAAAAGGAGAGTGAATGAGGAGGTCGGTCTCTCTCTGCTCCACCATCTTACAATGTGAGACCCCTGACCACCACGACCCTCTCCAGATGTGCTCCCTGGACTTTGGACTTCCCAGCCTCTGAAACTGTCAGCAGTAAGTTTAATTTTCTTACAAATCACCCAGTTCCAGGTATTTTGTTATTAGTAGCAGAAATGGACTAATACAGGTCCTTAGAAAGAGAAGAGTGTGTGAAAATCTGAATTGACCTAACAGATAAATTGGGGGAATGGCAGTTCACATTATGACAGAGACTTGCTGTCTTAGTCCATTTTCTGTCACTTAGAATATCTGAAACAGGGCAATGTATAAAGAAACAAAATCTATTCCTTATATTCTGGAGTCTGAGAAGTCTAGGGTTGAGGGGGTACATCTGGTGAGGGCCTTCTTTTTGGTGGGGACTCTCTGCAGAGTCCCTTAGTGGTACAGGGTATCCCATGGCAAGAGAGCTAAGCATGTTAATGTGTTCACTTGCTCTCTTTATAATGCCACTGGTGCCACTCCTGTGATAACCTATTTATCTACTAGCCCATTAATCCATGAAGGGTGCTAATCCCATTTGTGAGGGATCCACCCTCATGATCCACTCACCTCCCAAAGGCCCCACCTTTCAATACTGCCACACTGGGGATTAAGCTTCACCATGAGTTTTGGGGAGATGTTCAAACTATAGCACTTGGTCACAAAAGAAACAAGTTCAAAGCCCTCTAAAGAATCAGGAACCAAGTATATGTATAATAGAATATGACTTGATCTCAGATATTTGATTAAAAGAACTTTTCCATTTGGTCCAACACTATAAAAGCAAAACAGATCACCAGTAGTCTCTTGCCTTCTTTTCTGCATTCCCTGCATTTCTCAATCATTTCTCAGTCTCATCTCCCTGGGTACTCCTGTGTATGGCTGGGGGAGAGATTCTTCTCTGGGGTCAGAGCAGCCTCCTTTCAAATCCCTGGCTGATCTCTGACTTCGTGTGTGCTCTGGGCAGTTTGCTGTCCCTCTCTGGTCCATAGAGTGGCAGAGCCCTGCTAGGGTCTCAATGTCTGTATTCATATGTTGAAATCTAATCCCCAAGGTGATGATATTAGAAGGCGGGGCCTTTGCGAGGTGATTAGGTCACGAGGATGGAGCCCTCGTGAAGGGGATTAGTGCCCTCATTAAGGGGCTCAAGAGACCAGAGCTCACCCTTACCACCTCGTAAAGTCGCAGAGAGAAGGTGCTGTCCATGAGCCAGGAAGTGGACCCTCATCAGACACCAAATCTGCCAGCACCTTGAGCTTGGACTTCCCAGCCTCCAGAACTGTGAGAAATAAATTTTTGTTGTTTATAACCCACCCAGTTTACAACATTTTGTTATAGCAGCCCAAATGGACAAAGAAAGCCCTAACTACTTGGGCGTCTGTGGTACTAGCGCAGTATCCGCCATTTAGTATGGGCTCAGCAAGTCTCAGGCCTGTCCTTGCCTCCCTGACTAGCCCACAAATGCCCACCCAGTTGCCCCACAGGTGACTCTCCTCCTCCCCTCTGCTCTTATTTCAGTTTAACTTTAAGAGAAAAAAACTCATAAAACCAACTCACATCAAGCAGTGAATAATTTGTTCCCCCAGGGGTTAAAACTGCTAATAGCATTTTATAAGGAAAGGAATTTCATAAAGTGAACCTTTGATTGTTAAATTGGTCAGGATGAATGCAGAATTTTGGGGGGATCCCTTAAGATACTTTCAGGCAGTGCCTGAAACCATGCCTTAGATCCATCGGCCAAACTGAACTGTAAATCAGCCAGTGGAAAGGCAATGGCAGAGTGAGTCACAGGAAGGGTAACTCAAAACCAGACAAGGGACCCCAAACAAGTGAGGTCGCAGAGACCCCTGCTCCTTGCAGCAGAGCCGCATGACCATGGGAAAAGGCCTCCCAGCTTTCCTGAGCACCTGCTGTGTGTAAGGACTGGTTTTGTAACAGAAGTATGGCCTCTGCCCACACCACCTTCGTGCAGCAGAGCCGCATGACCATGGGAAAAGGCCTCCCAGCTTTCCTGAGCACCTGCTGTGTGAAAGGACTGGTTTTGTAACAGAAGTATGGCCTCTGCCCACACCACCTTCGTGAGAGTCTAAAGAATGTTCTAGAATCAATCTCTCCTTCCCTCCTTTCACACATACACACACACATACACACTCACAGGTTGACCCTCACTACCATTTACTTTAATTTGTCCTTTAAGAAAGGTTTTCCCAGTTCCTGATGATTTGGAAGGATTTTTCAATACTAAATTACCAGAAAGGAAGGGCCGGCCCGTGGCTCACCCGGGAGAGTGTGGTGCTGATAACACCAAGGCCTCGGGTTCGGATCCTATATAGGGATGGCCAGTTCCTCACTGGCTGAGCGTGGTGCTGACAACACCAAGTCAAGGGTTAAGATCCCCTTGGCTTGGTGTTGTCAGCATTTAAAAAAAAAAAAAAAATTACCAGAAAGGGAGGGAGTTTGGATAACTTTTCTGCTTTCATTATAGTTCCGCTTTCTTTCAGACCCAGAGGTTAGCCTATGTGTCAATTTTCACGGGCAGTGTAATCAGTAAGAATTTACACGTTCTGAAAACATGACCAAATCTACCTGATATCTCAACAAAAGCTGAAAGACAAAGGTGAGGGTTCCTTCTATGCCCCTCACATGCCACAGTCCCTTGGGGGCCAGGGACCGCGTTCTGTGGCGGCCTGGTCTAGCCCTCCTTGGTGCCTCTTCCAGCAGTGACAGTAGTGCAGCATGGAGGTCACTCTAGGGTCTTCCTGAACATGGTGACAGGATCAGACCTGGCTCCAGCAGGTGGGTGGGGTAGGGGGCCCAGCCGACCATACTGTGGACCCTTCCTGCCTCACTGTCAGAGGGGCCTGGCCTCCATCTGCACGGTGGAGAGGACACCGCTTGCCAGGCCTTGGCTGCAGCCCAGGACGAGGGGCAGGGGACAGGATGGGGACCTCATGCTAGCAGCCAGCCAAGGAGCAGAGAGGGGTGGGAGGACACAGCCTCAAGAAAGGGGTCCTCTCTACCTTCTGAGGCGTGGGGTGGAATTCATACATATTCGAAGGTCCTCTTTTCTGTTCTCATCCCCGCCTCTTGCTCATATATATATATCTGTATATATATAAACATAAAAATATGTGAACTAAAAGACCCAAAGTGGCTTGGTCTTCCCATTTTGCAGATGGGCACCCAGTGCTCCAGGCGCCTGAGACCTCAGGGCACGTCCAGTGTCAGAACCAGAAGCAAAAGCTCTCAGGGCCCACCTCCAGGGCTCCCACTGCTGTCTGGAAGAGACGCTGTCTCCCAGGAATACCACCATTTTCATCAATTCTTTCCTCTGGTGACACCTGTGTCCCAATGGGACCACTTATCAGCATGCCCTGTAACCAGTAGCAATGGCCTCTGTTATGGAGAGGACAAATTATCCTCCAGCTGTGCAATGGTCCTTTGTCAAGATGCTTCATGTTGAACAGCAGCAGGGCCCCCTCTGGGGCTGCCCCAGCCCCTGGGTATGGAGGACCAGGCCCATACTAGGCACCCAGGCCTCAGCCGACGGCACTGACTTTAAGCACTGTGGCTACCTCACCCCAAATCCAGGCACCTCCTCCAGGCACGGTCTCCAGGGAGGAGATGGGAGAGGGACAATGTTGGGCAAGCAGGGGGAACCCCACAAGAACTGCTCCTGTGCTGAGCTGAGGGGTGAGCTGAGGGCAGACTCCCTTCCCCTCTGGATTGTGGACCGAGACTACAGCTGCATCAGGGCCTCTGATAACGATGCCATCAGGGCTCCTGGGCCAGGAGGCTGCTCCCAAGGGCTGGTCACAATGTGATACTGGCCTGGGGAGGCGGGAGGGAGTGGAGGGTGGACTCTCATGTGTTCACGGCTTTCCTGGACTCCAGCACCAGAGAAAGGATCTTCCCTGGCCACACCTCAACCTCCCTCTTTCAGAAAATCAACTCTTCCAGAATCCTTGTTCCAGACGTCCCAGGGCCTTTCAAATGGCCTGGGCCTTAGGCCCCGTCTGTGAAGCGAGGTGCTGGGTCAGAGGCCTCTGCCGCCCCTTCAGCTTTGGGATCCAAGATTTCTGTCAACACCCCAGAGCCAAGCTGACTTCTTAATGGCCCATGTCCCTGTCCTGATGGTGGAGCGAGCCTACCTTCCATCCCAGCCTTCAACGTGTGGCCCAGGACACTCCTTGACTGCTGGCTGGAGATGGGGGTCTGGCCAACCCTGAAGGGACTTGTTTTGGAGGGCTTGGAGTTGAGGTCACACCCCAACTGCCTTTTCTGGCCCGAGTAGCATCCAAAACTCCCACAGGCTGGGCATTCCCCATGGTTCCGAGGTCCTGAGAATTCTGTCCAACTTGACCTCTGACCCTGAGCCTGCTTTTCTAAGCCCTTGCTTGCCCTTGGGGGTGGGGGGTCACTGCCCTAACGTTGACTAACCCTGAGGAGAGGCACTGTCCCAACCTGTGAGCTCACTCCAGACTGCTCACCACCGGGCTGGGCCCAGGGGAGGCTCACTCCACATTCAGTGACTCACTCACGGGTTGCAAGAGCTGTGGTGTCTTTTCCTAAGAAATCAAAGGGGCCCGTGAGGCTGCTTGGCCACCTCCCCACTGCAGGCCTGAGTGGCACCTGAGGTCCAGCCTCACACTCTGCTAGATTCTTCCCTTGACCCATGAACCAGATCCTCAGGACAGAAGACCCAGGGTCTAAATAAACATTTTCACTTAATACAGCTGCCCGGGGCTGATCCTTGGCTGGGAGGGACATACATGGGTTTTTAAGCCGTGGTCATGGCTTCGCTGACCCCCCTTGTGGCTTCCTAAAGGTACCCCACTGCCTTCTCACAGGACCCTGGGAGGGGGAGGAGTAGCTTCCCAGCAGGGGATGTGCATGCTGACTCCGGGCCGGCCTCTGGGGCCAGCCAGGACAGAATGTCTCCAGGAGCCTCTGTGCAGCCGCCGCCGCCAGTGCAGTTACTAAGAAAAGCCTAAGGAGCAAGGGTAACACAACACCCCTGCCTTGGCCAGGCCCTGGGGCTGGGGGGCAGATGACTCAGGAGATGCTCTGAGAGACTGGGGGACGATGTCACGTCTCACTGACTGTCACAGGCTGTCCCTGGTTTGCTAGGATGAAAAGGCCCTGTGCTCTGGTTGTCTACAAATTCTGGGGAAATTA
>NW_007727158.1:171311-172085 GCF_000696425.1 Galeopterus variegatus | reverse complement strand
CTTCTCACAGGACCCTGGGAGGGGGAGGAGTAGCTTCCCAGCAGGGGATGTGCATGCTGACTCCGGGTCAGCCTCTGGGGCCAGCCAGGACAGAATGTCTCCAGGAGCCTCTGTGCAGCCGCCGCCGCCAGTGCAGTTACTAAGAAAAGCCTAAGGAGCAAGGGTAACACAACACCCCTGCCTTGGCCAGGCCCTGGGGCTGGGGGGCAGATGACTCAGGAGATGCTCTGAGAGACTGGGGGACGATGTCACGTCTCACTGACTGTCACAGGCTGTCCCTGGTTTGCTAGGATGAAAAGGCCCTGTGCTCTGGTTGTCTACAAATTCTGGGGAAATTAGGCATGGCCTGGCAAGCCTATGGGGGCCCCAGAGCAGTGGACATTCTGTGCATGATGAGGCACGGGAGGACCAAGGACACATTCGGGGACCCTTGCTGTTGCCCCCGGCCCCTGAGTGAGTTTCTCCAGGGCTGTGACTGCTGTGGCCACTGGATTCTGCTCCCTCTGCCCTGCCTCAGCCCTGGCCAACCCCCTACCTCTGGCCTCAGGGACCCGAGAGCTTCCTTCTCTGCCCGCCATCAAAGCAGTAGCTATTAGCTGAGCTCCACATGTGCCTGACACCGTGGAGGGCTCAGTGTGTAAGCGGCAGGGACCCGTGACAGGGCTGGAGCATAAACAAATGACAGGCTAGGGTATGGGATGGGAGTCAGCCAGCGTGGCGGGCTAGCCTGAGAACCTAACAGCCAAAGATGCCCTATTTGGTGGGGGAGGTGCA
>NW_007727158.1:151967-170836 GCF_000696425.1 Galeopterus variegatus | reverse complement strand
CGTGGCGGGCTAGCCTGAGAACCTAACAGCCAAAGATGCCCTATTTGGTGGGGGAGGTGCACTCGTGTTTCTCACTGGGCACCTCAGAGCTAAGGGTACCCCCTTTCCCACTCCAGTGGTCTCACCTAAAGAAACCTGTTCTTGTTCCAGAACTGCAAAAGCTGGAAGAAAATTACAATGAGGTGGGGAGCACAGCTCAGCTCTCATAGACCCTGGCTTGGTCCCTGAATTCCCACCCTGGGGCCCCAGGTGGTCCCTAAAGGGTCTGCCTTCATCAGAGGCAGGGACCTGGGAGGGACCCATTCATAACAACAGCATAGTTTAATATGACTCCAAACCTGCCATGCTTTTCTATGGCAAACCATGGGAGTAGGGCTTGAATATCACATGCCCATTCCAGAGGGGACTTCTGCTCTCTCATAGCCACACATATTACTTTATCTCCTGTAACTGCCGTTAGCAAATTATTCATATAAATCCACACACCCAGAGCAAAGTCACTGAATGCAGATGCTTTACTATCAAGGACACTGTAGTCCCATCCAAAGCCCATTTAAAATGAATTTTATCAGCCCAGCAAATCTTGCATCTCCACGTGCTGAGCTCCTCAGTGGCCCTAGAAGGTGCTCACAAACTCACCTCCCCTTTCGATGATATCTTTTTGCTCGATTTTTGAGTTTGTGAGTGTTCAGGGGTCAGTACGGCACAGCGGAGTGGTCAGGAGCCCAGATCTGGGGGTTGGACAGATCGCAATTTGAAATCCAAATGGTTCGAACATTTGCTGGCTGTAGATTAGCTTCTCTAGGACTCAGTTTTCTTTTCCATAAAATGGGAATAACAGTACCTACATCACAGGCTTGTTGTGAGGCATAAATGAGATGATGCAAAGTGCTTAATGCAGTTTTGGATCCGCCGTAGGCATTTAATAAATGATGACTATTGTTGTGGCTGTTATTATTCTTAGTTGAGTAATGGTGGACAGGGTCAAAGGTGACTTCCTCTGCTCTTTGACTTAGCCACGAGAACCTGATCAGAGGCAGGGTGGACTGGCAGGGAGGGCTCTGGGGGAGCCAGGCCATCTCCCTGCTCTGGCTCCTTCCTTGAGCTCCCTTCTTTCTGGGCAGGATTCTCCTATCCAGAGAACATCCCACTTAAGAAGGGTCCCACATGTCTCATCTAGGAATCAACAGAGGCAATTTAACCAAAAGGGCAAAACCGCACCAACAGCTGAGCAGGTGCAGGAACAACATCCCCTTCGCGGAAAGCCAGGAGCCCTGCCAGGTGGGCGTGGATTTTCCACTTTGGAATCCGCAGGCAAAGATGCTCATTAGACCAGAGAGCAGAGCTGTGCACACCCAGCGCCCGGGCCAAGGCCTTTCAGTCTCAGTAGCTGAGTCTTTAAACCTCTAACCCTTTCGCTCTCTCTCCACTCCATGTTTTAACAACAATGTTGTTTAATATGGGCCAGTCTGAATAACTTTATTCTTCCCTTAGATCTATGCCTATAAAAGGACGCTGTATTGTCCAGACCGCCTATAATTCATTACGCTGAGTTCCCTTCCATCTGGAGGCTTATACAGTTGTTGAAAAGCTGTCACTATAACCTATTGTCACTCGTTGTTTAATATGGGCCAGTCTGAATAACTTTATTTTTCCCTTAGATCTATGCCTATAAAAGGACGCTGTATTGTCCAGACCGCCTATAATTCATTACGCTGAATTCCCTTCCATCTGGAGGCTTATACAGTTGTTGAAAAGCTGTCACTATAACCTATTGTCACTGCAACCTTTTATGAACCAGCCTACATTTTTATGTCAAAAATTTATCTTAATAGCCTCACAGTTCTTACCTCCAATTATTTTGGTGTCACCAACCTCCAGCTTGGGCTGCATTCCAGCTAATATGTGGGGACGAGATTCCCTCTTCACACCTAGTCCCACACTTACATATGAAGAAACCCTCTGGTTAACATGGCAGTATACATACATCCTCCTGAATGTGCCAGAGGGCCAGGGCCTTTGGGAATGCCCTGAGGAAGGCCGTGGAATGAGGAACCTGGGCAGCTGTGGCCGAACCCAGAGCTGCTCCACGTAAACCAACTTGTGGAAGGCAGTACAAGAGGGCTGACGTGGCATCCAGTGGCACCATGCAGAGGCTGGGCTCACATTTTCCTTGTTTTTAAATTACTGACAGTAATACACACACTCCCGAACCAACAGAGCAGAACATGCTACAGAAAAAAATCACGCATGCTATTGACAGTGAGTACCAATGTCTTTGTTTATAATTCCTCTTGTTCTGACTTTTCCAAAATACATATGTGTATGTGTCTGTCTGTGTACATGTACATACATGTATTAAGTATATAAATATTTATATGTGTGAATAAACATTTATATAATATAGATTAAATATAGAATATTTATTTGCATAGAACATAATATATAAAATATTTATATATAGATCTTTAAAAGTATATTATATATTTAAAGATATTTTATTGCTTTAGGAATGAATGATAGTTGAAAAAGTGGCTAAAGAAAAGGAAGCAGGGACTGAGACATGCTAAGAGATGGAGACAAGGCCAGGGCTCTCCTCCCCACCAGTCCCTGAAGTTGAGGAGCCTAACATTCCCCGCTTCTCTTGCCGCTACCCTCCCCAGTATAGCTGCTTAAGTAATACACACTCCTTAAATAGGAAAGAATGCCTGGGATAGGACTCCAGGGGGTTCCTGTGACCCTCCTCATAGCAAGCTGGGCTGGGCGATGGCCGCTCCCAAGGGGCTCCATGCCCACCACTCCCTGTCCCCCAGACTGCCTCTATGCTCTGGCACGCACAGGCACTGCAGCTCTGGACCCTCAAGCCTGATTTCAATCAGATGGCCATTTTCAGCTACCGGGCTCCCATCAAATGCTGGGGGGAAGACAGCCCAGGGACCCAGTGAGTCGAAAACTCCCAGTCATAAGTAGAATGCAGTGAGCCTCTCCTCTGCCGAAGCCTCCCCTGGGCTGTCACGGGGACACAAGCGGGTGCTCCGGATAGGCAGCCTGGAAGTCTTTCTCTGGCAGACCCTGCTGTGCTCGTGAGTGTGTGATGTGTCCTTGGAGAGCGACGATCAGCTCTTCCTGGAACTGTGCAGTGATGGCTCCCATGCAGCCATCCCTGGCTGCAGGGGGCACTGCACACTAGGGAACGTGGGCAGAGCCGGGAAAGGGTGTGTGCACTTGTGCACAGCATAGGTGTGAGTGTGCACCTGCATGCACACGCAGTACAGTGGTTACCACCTGACCTTTCATTTCTGCTTGAGGCAAATACAAATTCTTGCACTGTGTCTTGGAGGTGGATGGACCTGAGTTCAAAACCTTGTAAGGTCACTTACTTTGCAAATGATCTTGGTAAATGAACTTCCTTAACTCTCTGTTTTTTTCATTTTAAAACAAGGATAACAATACCTGCCCCACAGGATTTGATGCAAAATGTATGCAAGGCACTTACTCATGCCTGGCAGGTAAAAATGACTCAATAAATGCCAACCGTGGGTGCTCAGTCTGCTTATTATTGTCACCTGTGATGCTGTTTCCAAACCCTTGTCCTTCACAGCAGCCCGGCCTCATATCTCGCTGACATTCTGAAACCTCCAGGTCCGGCAGACCCAAGTGCTCCCTGGATGGGAAAGGAGCCTTACCCCTGGCACCAGGTCCAGATGCTACCTGTGCTTGCTCCCTGGGCCCAGAGCAGGAGCCATCCCAGCGAGGGCTCCGTGGACAGGGCTGGGAAGGGAACCAGAAAGCTGCACCTTCTCTGCAGGAGAACCTATAAGGGCTCCCCATGTCCTGCCCTACACTGACAGCATGTCAGGGATGGGAGGAAACCTAGACACTCATTTTAGAGATGGGTGAACAGATAGACAGCAAGTTTGTGACAGAGTCTGGAGGAGACCCAGGGCTTTAGATCTTGATTCCAGGACTGTTGTTTTCCCTTGTGCGGCTTCTCATCAGATCAAGGCCAAACTCTCCTCCAGGCAGTTGGGCCCCCGCTCTTTCTCCCACCTCCCCTCACCCTCCCCATTCTTGGCTGGGCACCCTCTGCTCCAGCCACGCTCGTTCTTCTGGGCCATCCACTGTCCCTCGGCCCCTCTGTCTGCACTTCCCAGTCTCTGTCCATCCAGCCTCCTTCAGGACAGCCACCGTGTTTCCGGGAGCCGGGAGTGTAGTGACAGGTGGCCTTATCTTGTTCCCTGACCTTCTCTATGCCTAGTTCTGTCTCTGCAGCCAGACTGCAGGGTCCCTGAGGGCAGGTGCTGGGCTGAGTGGAGGAAATAGGACCCTCATCAGAGACTCGGAGTAGGAGATGCTGTCTCTTCCCAGCCCTGTGACTTTCATCTTCCCACTCATTCTATAGGGAAATGATAAATGCCTAATTGCATGTCTTTAAAAGGAAGGCTCCCCTGAAGACTTTTAAAATATGTGGGTCTGGATTTTAGGGGGAGCCTGTCTCCCCAAAGCAGGGCCCCCTGTATAAAGCAGCAAGTGACCCAGCTCTGAAAGGTATTTTACTTCCCTTTTCAGTGGGAAGGACCATAGCCATGAGCTCTGTTTGATTCTAAAGGCAGCCCTGAGATTTCCTGCCTCCCCAGGCACCTGTCTGGCTGCTACCAATCCAGAAACACCAGTAAGGTTAGTGCCATGAGTAAGAAGGAAGAAAATCTGAAAAATGGGTAACGCATGCTCCAGGAATCTTCTATTTATTTATGTCCTCCTGGGGGAGCCTGTTTCTGAGACGAAGAAATGCCTTGCGCCGCTGTCTGTGAGAGGTGGGAGTCTTCCCACATTCTCACTTAGAGGGAGACGCTCACAGGACAGGGATTAAAGACGTGCTACAGAGGCACAGTCCCACGAGGGCAGAGTGCTTCCCTGAATACGACGTGCTCCTGCCAACACAACCTCATCTTCCAATATGGGGAAGGGTGACAGTGTGCAAGGTCTACGTTCTGTTTAGACACATTGTGTGCAAGGACAGTGTGGCACGAGCCCTGAGAAGTCACAGCAAGCTTCCCAGCGACTCTCTCCATCTGTTCTGCTCCAACATGAGCACAGTTACAAATTAGGCTCCTTCTTCTCCCCAGGGACACAGCCACCAGGACACCAAGACCTCTGCTTGGAGACTGAATCTCACAGGGGCTGATTGGTAGCTGCAGCCTGGAAGAGAACTCAAGAAAAGCCCTGCAGAATGACGCAGGTGTCATTGAAATTCAACATGTTTTTCATCGGCAAATAGTCCTAAGGGATGGGGGTGGGGCTGCTTGGCTGGGTCCAAGCAGGGGGTGCTGAAGGCCCAGGGAGGGCACCAGGGTGGAGACTGCGCTCTGCTCTGCCCCAGACCTGCCGGCCTGGCTGGGGGGCGAGGGCGTTCTGTACGCGCAGCACAGTTCAAACCACCAAAGGGCCCAGCTTCTCTACGGCCACTCCAGACAGCCTGTACGTTCCAGAGACTATGCTGGCGGCAAACCTGGACCCAGTACCAGTGACAAACAATGGGAACTGTGAAAACCATCCGAGGATGAAGCCAGACCGTGGGTGGCCATGGGGAGGAGGGGAGAGTGATTTACAGACGAGGAATCACAGTTTATGGATGGGCATGCTCCCTGCACCGGGGAGACCTGAATTTACTGCCCAGCAGTCTCCCGGAGGCAGATGAGGATCTAGGTGGAAAGAAAAAGTGGGAAGGGATAGGAGAGGTTCTGGGGAAGGGATTCCACAAGATTCAGTGGCTCCAGGGTGTCTGTCTGGACGGAGCCTCCTGGCTGTGTGCTGAGGGACACTGCCTTTCAGGAGGGCAGGACCTCTGCCCGCATACAGTCAGGACACTTCTCCCCTCTGCTTGCAGGTGCACAGTCACACCACCTGGCCACCACACGCATCCCATCCTGCCTGCGCCTTCTCCATCCTCCTGCTCCCTCCACCGCCGCCCCACCTCTGCCAATGTCCACTCCAGGCCTGGGTCTGGACGTCTGCCCATGTGCCCGAGCCTTGGCACAGGGAGGGTGTGCAGGACAAGCAAAGGGGCTATGCTTTGGGTTAGAAATATCAGGATTTGAACCTCTCACCTGGATGTGAGTGGCCTCGGGCAAGTTAGTTAACATGGAGGAAGCTCAGTTTCTTTATCTGTAAAATAGAGACAAAAGCACCGGCTTTGGCAGGGTTTTGTACGGAACAAGTGGGATAATATATGTAAAAGCAAGTGAGGGAAGGTTCATTCATTTTCCTTTCCACGTCCCACGGCCCCCTCGCGTCCCCCGCCCATCTGCTGGTGCCTCCTTCTGGGCACCGCTGTCAGAGGATCAAAGTTTGGAGGAGCGATCACCCAGAAGCAGCCGACGGAGAAAGTCCACCAGGAAGTTCGGGACACTTGGTCTCTGTTGTGGTAAACGATGACTTTAATTTACAAAGCAGACGAATACTAAATCTTCATGAAATTAAAAACTATATTATTTATGTGAGCGGAAACGGAAAATGTTCCATAGCTAGCAGCTATCCAGCTTTGTAGGAGGAACACTAAAATAATTAAAACCACTCGTGCTTCAGTAATAAATAATGATAATAAATAAATGTCCTGACCTTAAGCGAAAATATAAAATTAAAACCCATTTGGTATGTAAATTCATTCAGGACACCAGCGAGTCTCCCAGCCTAAGATGGTGCGGGATGAAGGGAGCCTTCACTACATGAATTTTGAAAGGAAAATCAAAGAACAACAGAGTTGTGTGTGTATCGACTCATTATTCTACTTTAATTCTGTCTAATGCTGTGTGGAGCCTGGAGGCTGGGACATTAATTTCCTGCTTTTTCTGTTCACCAATTCCTCATGGAGACCAGGAGAAAGAATTTCAATCCTGGAGGCTTGGAGAGGGCAGAAAATGGCAGCAGCAGAGAACCTGGGAAGGCAATGTCGAACGTGTTTACAGAAAGACAATGAAGTCAGCAAGACCGGTGCTGCTGCTGGTGGCGGGCGGCTCTCGAGTGTTTGGGATACGAATGATCCAGGGTCCAGGTGGAAGCCGTTCCAGGGCCCGGAGGAGCCAGGCAGGAAGTCTGCAGATGGCCTCCGACTTCAGGAAAATGCCAATTGGTTCCAGATGGTGACACCCCCCACCTCCTGACAGCCGAGCGCCTGGCTTCACCATGAAATCACCGCAGTTTCATGAAGCCTGCGGCTCCCTGGAGCTCCCCGAATAAGGCCAGTCCAGCAAACCACAGGGCAACGTGCCAGGCAGACAAATCAGAAACTTTCCACCGCTGCTGTACATAACCTCATCCACACCCTTTTCATTCTATCCCTTCCTCCAAGGGCTGTCACACCAGCCTCTCATTTCAGTCTGGGAACTACCTTGTGAGGTGGGCGTGGCAGAGATGGTTATTGCTGCTTGACAGGCAGGGAAACTGAGGCATAAGAGCTCGTGGGGAGGAAGTGGCAGGGAAAGGATCAGTCCCTGCTCCCAGGCTGGGGCTCTGTGTCATCAGGTACCTCTAAGTGGGGAGGGAGAGGGCTCTGAAAGGCAAAAGTTAGTGTACAATGAGCACTTAACTGACACACCTGGACCCAGGTGAGTCATGATTCTCCCTGTTCCTTATGTATACAATGAGGGGCCTCTCTTGGACCTCACTGCTTCTGAGCTGCGCAGGCCGAGCTATCTAAACTGGGAGAACCGGCCCACAGGAGGCCTTCCTAGGTGTGGACGCTGTGTTTCAGAGTCTGGGTATAGGCACAGTAGATGGTGATCCAGGGGGCAGGTTCCCTGGACCACCCTGGAACTGACCCCATGTCCCCTGAGAGGTCTGACATCCTTCCATCACCTGTCCCCCTCACCATGGCCCCAAAGGAGTGGTGGGAGAGGTCACCCCACAGGAAAGAGGGACCCACACATTCTGTTGTCCAAGGGGACCCAGGAGAGCCAGCATCCTGGGGAGACAGGGCCTCAGGGAGAGTGAAAGGCCTGGGCATCTATCCAATGCAGACCCCGTTTCACTCTTCTGATACTACCCACCACTCTTCCAGGTGGAACAGAATGGGAAAAATCCAAACCAAGGCCTCTAGTGTCTGAATGGCTCCAAATCACCCAGGGTTTGTAAATAAAACACTGGGAGCAATGATTAATTTTCTCCACTTTTGAATCTCACACATTGGCAACCACTAAACAGTCAAGCCACTAGACCAGGTACCCTGATGACGTTCTTTCTCAGCCTGCTTGGCAATCTGCAGCCCAAGTATCTCGGAGCCGGGCGGCCCCCCTCCCACAGGAAATCTGTAGTCCACTCCAGTTCATCCAGGGCATAAATATCGCCACCCGCTCCTGCTTGCAGCCTGCTTGGCAATCTGCAGCCCAAGTATCTCGGAGCCGGGCGGCCCCCCTCCCACTGGAAATCTGTAGTCCACTCCAGTTCATCCAGGGCATAAATATCGCCACCCGCTCCTGCTTGCTAATTTCTGTGTGACTCCATGCGAGCACAAAGACAAGACAGCCACAGCCTGTGCGGAAAACAACAAGCCCCAGAAGACCACTGGAGCCGTGGAGAAAACAGTCTTAACACCTGCGAGACCAAATGTGAAAATCTCCTAAAAAAGGCTTTCAGGTCAAACACAAAGTTCCTGGACCAATGTGCCTGCAGGGAGGGGGCACCGGCTTACCTGCGGAAGGTCAGTGCGGCTCCCACTTCCCTTTGGGGGCCAGGAGATGGTCTGTTTGCTCTCAACAGATTCACAAAGAATCTGTTCTCTTGACTGTCCCTGAGCAAGAGCAAGGTCATCTCAAGCTCTCTGTTCTTTCCTCTCATTTGGGAGGATAAGACATCCCTGTCATGTCCACTATGGAAAAGGGACTGATTCTTCCCGCTAAAAAGACCCCAAAGCAGGGCTGGCCTTGGGGCAAACACAGGCTGCACCCGGCCTGGCGGAGCCTGAACAGATTTCTGTGCTCCTCAAGAGGTGACGGACCTGCTACCGCATGGAGCACGGGCCTCTCCCTGAAGTGCGGCTCAAGTGCCAGCTCCCTGCCCAGGCTCCCCCAGGTCAGAATGTTCCCATGCAGTTGCCCTGGGACAGACGACAGCTCCAGGAGGCCGACCTTGGAGCCAGTGGGGCTCAGCTCCTAGGACTCCTGTGTCTTAGGGTCCGAGTGACCTGGAACTTTGAATGGCAACATGGGGCTCCATGTGGGAATCCACTCCCCTGGGACTGAAGGGACCCTGGAACTGCCATCATGCAGCCTGATGACCCGGGCTTCTCACATGCTCCTGAGCCCCTGGCTGTTCCTTTCTGTGAGGCCCACTGCGGCCACAGGCCAGCTGGGACCACTGTCCCCTGATGAGGATAGGACCCTCCCCAGAGTACCTCTAACTTCTCTCTTTCCACAGTAGTGAGTGGGTGCAGGCCGGCTCTAGCAGGTGCTCAAACAATGCCCATGATTCACTCATTCAACAGCATTTACTGAAAACCTTCTGCACTCCCGGCCCAGGCAGGCCTAAGAAGAGCTCAGAAGCTAAAGCAGGCAGGTGTTGGTAGGAGTTTGGGAAAAATCAAGAGTCCTCATTTTTCCATCCGACACTAACTAAGCACCTATGAATGTCAGACTCAGAGGAGGGGGAGAAAGAGAGAGAGAGATCAGTCATTCTACCTTGGGGGTAGGGTGGGAGGGGCTGGCAGGAAAGACTTTGAGGAGATGGTTAGGGCCAGGTTTCCAGAGAGGAGTGAACATTTCTCAAGGGAAAGGGGCGATGGGGGCCCTTCAGAAAGAGGCAGGAGGGAGGGCGAGGAATGGAAGCTGCTCCCAGGTGGCCGTCCTGCACGGTGGACAAGTGGGTGGCAGGTGAGGCTGGAGTGCCATGAGGAAGGCGATCCTATCCTGAGTGCAGAGGGGGTTCTCTGGAGGGGCAGGGATGGGATGCTGGGGACCCATTTGGAGGCTTTATGGTGACCCAGGGGAGGCTGGATGAGGACCCTGACTAGCATGGTGGCCGAGCGGGTGGAGTGACCAACAGGTGATGGAGATGCTTAACAAGTAGAATGCATGGATCTGGATTTGCCACGGGCTGTGGGGGGTAAGGAGAGGGAGGAGTCAAAGGCGACACCTGGGTGGTGACCTGGGGGTCTGTGTCAGGAAGCCCAGCAGGAGGCTGAGATGTGAAGGGCCACATGGGAGAGGAGGTGTGAGGTGCCCCTGGTCATGCAAGGCTTTGCCCAGGAAGCAGCTGTCATACGGGTCAGGAGCCCAGAGAGAGGGCTGATCTGGGACTGGAGCTGTCCCCCGGCCCTGTCCTTGCCCCTTTCAGTCTACACAGCATCCAAAAGGTTGCAGCTGAAGTGCCTGTGGGCAGCAGCCTCTTACCTGTTCCACACCCCTCCCCAGGGCCTTTGCTCTTTCTCATACCTGGGCCTGGAATGCTCTTGTCCACAAATCCACGTGACGCCCTCGCCTGCTTCAGACCTTTGCTGAGACGTCATCTAAGCACGCCGTTTAAAATCGAAGCATCCCCCTTTCCACCCCGGGGAGGGTGGGCTGGAGGGGCAGGGATGGGATGCTGGGGACCCATTTGGAGGCTTTATGGTGACCCAGGGGAGGCTGGATGAGGACCCTGACTAGCATGGTGGCCGAGCGGGTGGAGTGACCAACAGGTGATGGAGATGCTTAACAAGTAGAATGCATGGATCTGGATTTGCCACGGGCTGTGGGGGGTAAGGAGAGGGAGGAGTCAAAGGCGACACCTGGGTGGTGACCTGGGGGTCTGTGTCAGGAAGCCCAGCAGGAGGCTGAGATGTGAAGGGCCACATGGGAGAGGAGGTGTGAGGTGCCCCTGGTCATGCAAGGCTTTGCCCAGGAAGCAGCTGTCATACGGGTCAGGAGCCCAGAGAGAGGGCTGATCTGGGACTGGAGCTGTCCCCCGGCCCTGTCCTTGCCCCTTTCAGTCTACACAGCATCCAAAAGGTTGCAGCTGAAGTGCCTGTGGGCAGCAGCCTCTTACCTGTTCCACACCCCTCCCCAGGGCCTTTGCTCTTTCTCATACCTGGGCCTGGAATGCTCTTGTCCACAAATCCACGTGACGCCCTCGCCTGCTTCAGACCTTTGCTGAGACGTCATCTAAGCACGCCGTTTAAAATCGAAGCATCCCCCTTTCCACCCTGGCACTCTCTGACTTCCTTCCCTGCTTTATTCCTCTGGGGCTCTTCAGCGCATCTAACATTTACCTATTTATTTTACCTGTCTTCATCCATTAGCCCATGAGCTGGCAGGGCCGTTTGTTTTGTTATTGCTCTCACTTCAGCACCTAGCACACAGTAGGTGCTAAATGAACCTGTTTATGTAGTGAATGGATGGATAAGCGAGTGTCCTCTGGCTGGAACCACCCCCATCTCCACTGAATATGGGATGCCTTGGCTTGCAGGCAACTCAGGGTGTACTCTCCTAGCCTAGCTCTGGGTCTGGTCCACTAAAGGCATTAGGTCCTAGAATACTGGGGACCCTTGGCTCTAGGTAGCCCCTGAATTCTAAAGATGGAGATGCAGCCTCTGTGAGGGTGAGGATCTCAGCATGTGGTCAGCCACCCTCAGGCCATCACATAGGTCTGGACAGGAACTCAGAGCCTGGGCAGGATGCCTGCAGTTTGGATGGAATTTATTGTTCCAAAGGCTCCCTGAGTCTTGAACGTCAACCCACATACTTTGGCGGGGGCAGATGCAAAAAACCAAAACTAAAACCTACAGGAAACAATCTGGAGAGAGCTAGAGGTGGAGCATGAAATGGACAAAACACATGGGCCAAAGCCTGAACAAACAGAGCAGGGAGAAGGGCCAACCCAACCTAGGGCCTTTGAGAAAAATCAGAATTTGGAATGCTGCTTGGAAAGAGGCAGAAAACTCCAGAATGTGAGCTTTCTTCAAGGTTGCATCCCTCACTGGTACCATGGCAGGTAAAATATAAGAGGAATAGAACATAAAAGGTGGCAGGAGACAGGACAGAGTCATACAGGTAGCCCTGCCATAGATGCCCTGTGACCTTGGACATGTCCCTTTCCTCTCTGGGCCTCTGTTTTTTTCTATCAAGTGAGGGGTTTGAACATGGCCTTCTGGCTCTGCTGGCTGCTCCATTCCTGTTCTTTAGGCAGCTCCCTTCAGAGGCCTGGCTGGGCTCTCCCAGGAAACCAGCTGTGTGCATTTGCAAGTTATTACAATATGGCAGGACCCAGAATGGATGGGCGACAGCTATTCAGTGCACACCTTATACAGATGTACACGGCAGCCTCACCTGCCACCCGCTTATAGATGCCAGCACCCTGTTAAAGGCCACTGAGTCCCAATATCTGGGAAGGCTCCTCAGAGAACAGTTCTGGGTAACTAGGGGTGCTGGATTTAGCTTCTGGATGGTGTAGCATCCAGATGGCTCCTGGGTTGGCCCAGCTTTGCTCGACTCAAATTTTCCTCTGCGGCAGAGAGGAAAAGGCTACTTCCCTGCAGCTCCCAAATGTGCCTTCTGTCTGCTGACCCTTGTGATGCTGCCAGCAGGGGTGGCAGTAGTTTTTCCCTGGGGTCCTGCATCCAGGGCTATTCAGCTGGGCTCCCACTGACAAGGCAACCTGCAAACGACGTTGCCACATTTCCCATCTCCCCAGCAGTGTGAAACAGAGCAGACTGAGGTGGGCGGGTGGCCAGGATCCCAGAGTAACCCCACTCCCAAGGCCACAGCTCCAGGGGGCCTCACAGGCACAAGGCCACTTCTCTGCCTGGACACACCCGGGCGCTCTATTAATAGAGCAGCTGCGAGAGGGCTCTTCTTTCGGAGTTTCCATTTCAGTTGCACTAGATCTGGCTGTCCCAGTGGGGACAGCTTCCTTGCAAAACAAACAGCAGAATCAATATTTCCTTCACCAGGGGTGGTGTAGGGTCTGCAGACGGCAGGCCAGGCCTTGCTCCATTCCTGCTGGCTGGGCACAAGCCCAGAAAAGGGGCATAAAAGCCGCCGAGGTCTTTTCTGTCTCAGTTCAGCAATTTGATTACATTAAATTCAACAGACATTTATCGAGCACCTTCAGTGTGTCAAACCCCATGGTGGGTGGGAGAGAGGGATGCATAAGATACATCCTGGGCCTTGAGGAGCACATGTATACCAGGAGACAGGCCCATAAACCAAGAGCTACTGCGTGACATGTAAGCAGGGCATTTCGGATAAGGCAGGAGGACCAGGGTCTGAAATCATCAATCTTTTTGCACAGCCGGTGTCTGCACGTGTGGAGATTGTCTCTCAGGGTCTTTGTTGGGCATCTCCCATCACTCTCACCAGAGACTGCGGCCAGGCCCAGCACAATCTCTGCCTGACTCTTTTTGGTGGCTCCAGTCCACCTGCTGGTACAGCCTGGAACAGTCCGGCCTCAAGCCTCAGTGCATAAAAAGCCCTGGGGGAGCTTGATAAAATGTAAATCTAGGCTGTAGCCCTACAGACTCAGAATCAATACAACTTTGGTCAGAGGAGAGGTGATGTCTGGGAATCTGTCAGACAAGCACCTCAGGGGATTTTGAAGCAGGAGTCCCCGGACCACAGTCTAAGAAGCACTGCACTGGATGCGGGCTCCTTGGGACAGGGCAGGGGCCAGGGGGAGAAGCCCAGAGGTACCACTGTCATGGTGTGGAGAAAAACCACACAGAAGGGAGAACAGACTCATCTTTGCCTGAAGCACACGTCTCCAAGGCCCAGGCCCCTGAGGGGAGGCCCGGAAGGCCCAGCACGAGAGGGGAGCCATCCCTTGGAGCTCTGACCCAGCAGCAGTGGTGAGGGGGTGAGTCGAAGCTGGTGAGGGGTGCTGAGGCCTGCTCCCACATAAGCAAGTGCACCCCACGGGGCAAAAGGAGAGGCTCGGGCCTCACTCGGCCTCTTCCCAACTCGGCCTCCCTCCAGAGGCACACTTGGTGTTCAGCTTTATGCCAGGCCAGGGGGTAGGGAGGCCCAGGAGGAGGCGCAGGCCCTGCCACTGCCCCAGGGGTGCACGCAGGGTCGTCAGGGTACTCACAGGGGACACAGGCAAGGCCAAAGGGCACGGTGGGGGGATTAGGCCATCCAGAAGTGTCAGAGGTTACTGGGAAGACTGACCAGATGGGCCGGGATGAGATCGAGAGGATAGGCAGGGTTGGGGTGAGCAGAACATAGGTAAGAGGAGTTTTGGAAAAAACCACCACAGAAGGAAAGGGCAGAAGACACATGAGAAAAATACTACAATGGGACCAGCACACAGGCTGTTTCTTCCCTCGCCCCTACATTATTAGTCAATAAAAACTAAACCTCCTTCCCTGCCCACGTGTCAGGATCCAGAGAGGAGCAGGAATGAGAAAGCCCACATGGACTCCAGACCCCAGACACGGAACAGCTTAGCCGGCATGTTTTAGGACAATAGGGAATCTAGTGGTGAAGTGGGGCTTCCTTTCCCGTAAGCTCCCATTAAACTCTGGAATATGGGTGACACGTACACCATAGAGGACACGGCGCAGTTAGAATTCTGCCAGCAAACATTCTCAAATATTCATGAAACATGGGACCAGGCCTGACTGTTAACACTGTAACTGGTTCCCTCCAATGGAGTGACAAATGGGTGCCAAGCGCTGTCATCTGTGCCTTTGATCTTTCCAGTCCCGCCAGGGAGCAGAGGGGGGAACTCAGGCAGCCCAGGGAGGCTGCAGAGGAGGGGGCGAGAGCCGAGCTCTCCTGGTGGCTTATGTTTTCCTGTAAGAGGGTGAGAGAACATTGAGTTTCTGCAAACCATAAGGCAGAATCATTGATTCTCCAAGTCTTACTCCATCAAAAGTGATTAGTGGGGGGGCCCTGGGGATCCCATTCCACCACGCTAACCTCCTTTGTGAAAGGAGCATTGTTGTATACAGAAATCTCAACAAATGGCACAGATAAAAAGCAACATGTCTAAAAAAAAAAAAAAAAGGAGAAAATAAGGAGGGAAAGAATAAAATGAACTTCTGGCTTCCTTGGTTAAGAGCGTCTTCAGAGCTTCTCGACATGCCGAGAGGGAACCACAGCGCAAAATTGCTGCAATTTAACAGGGCGTCTAATTAAAAGGAGTGACATGAAAGGCCTTTTCTTCATACTCTCAGTTTTGCTTCTTTCTGTGCAGGGATCAAAAGTACGACGACTTGAGGACAAAGAGCTATAATCTAATTAAAAGGAGTGACATGAAAGGCCTTTTCTTCATACTTTCAGTTTTGCTTCTTTCTGTGCAGGGATCAAAAGTACGACGACTTGAGGACAAAGAGCTATATCCCCAAACAATATGAAGTTGCATATCAGCTATTGAATTACTGGTTTTTATATCCTTCAGACCAACAAATGTTGCCGAGGCTTGCTATGTGCCAGCTGCTGGGGCACAGAGAGGAAGAGGACGCTGGCACTGCCCCTGGGGCAAAGAGAGGGTGTAGACAACAAAACACAGCACACTGCGTGCCAAGGAAGAGGCGCACGCAGCTGAAGGGGCACCAGGGCGGGGCAGACCACCTGAGCTGAGAGCTCCTCTCCCTCCCAGCACACAGGCTAAGCGGACGTTTCCCAAAGTCATCCTGTTACCCTTACTTTGAAAATGCAATGCTTCAAAAGAGAGGGGAATGGGGCGTGACTGCTTAACGGGTACGGGATTTCTTTTGGGATGATGAAAACGTTCTGGAACTATGTAGTGGAGATCGTTGCACAACCCCATGAATGTACTGAATGCCACTGAGTTGTATACTTTAAGATGGTGGATTTTACGTTGTGTATAGTTTACCACAATTTTTAAAAAAGTACCATTTTCTGCAGTCACATTCAGTGTAAGTTCTGCTTACAACTTCAGGGATTAGCAACAATTCCTGAGACAGGGTGGGGGGTAGGGGCTAGATGGTTAAGCCTTCCCGGAGGCCTGCTTCTTGCTCTCCTTCTGCACAGTCCAGCCTCCCGGCTGGGCTTAAACGTGGGAGATGGAAAAACCCATCAGGCCACATCACAGCCACCCCCTCCGAAGGCCACCGAGAACTGCTCCCAACAGCACATTCTCCTGAGCTTTGCCTGGTCTAATTTTAAACTCTCTGTGTGGCAAAGTGACTCAGTGCTCCTCCTTCTTGAGAAGAGTCTGCTGTTGTTTAGAAGTTCATTTCTGGGGGCGGGGGTGGCTGGTGGGCCTGGCACGGTCTCCTTCCTATCACCTCTTGAAGCCTCCCGACATCACCCTCTGCTTCCAGTTACATATGGGTCCCCTCCCCTTGGTGAGGGAGTTCACCAAGCCAAAAATCTGGGGAGGCTGGCAGGGGTGGTGGTGGGCGTGGAGAGACGGGGGAGAAGAGGAGAGGAGGTAGAAAGAGAGCTTTCTTAAAATTTGGCAGCGACCCAAAGTCAGATCCTTCCCTTGGATTTGAACTTAGCCACCGAGCACTAAACTCATCACCTGAGCCTCCCCCTTCCCGTGCCCGTGCAAATGTGGAGCTTCACCTCCGTGCAGCCAGCAGTCCATCTGTTAACATGCTGGCCAGGCCGGGGCCTGGTGGCCCAGAACTGACCCAGAAGTAGGTATAATCCTCTCTTCTAAATGTGCTTAATACCATCGATAATCTTGTCACATAAATCTCCCGGTTAGCAGTGAGCTGCAGCCATCACTGCTAGACTCCAAGAATCTTTCAGTAACGGATTCCGCCTCCTGTAATCTATCTCCTTTCCTATACTGATTTCACCTGCCATGTTGCTGAGCGCTTGGGAGAACCGCCCTGACCTTTCCAGGCACTGTTTCTCGGGAGCAGTCACTTGCAGATTAGGCCAACGGAGCCCATTCATTCCTTCATTCAGCCTGCTGGCGTCCCTCTGCACATGCGTACTCACTCAGATGCCTGCAGTTGGGGTCCGGTACCACGGTCCTTGTCTTCTGCTTAATCTCCTTGTTTGGAAGGTTGAGTGTGACATTCTAGACCAAGTGGTGTTGCCCCTTGGCTTTTTCTGTCTCTCACTCATCCCCCCAGACTCTGTGCCCAGAATAAGTCTAAAGATTTGCTCCAGAGATGCCAGTTTAGGGTTGCAATGTCACCAAAGGCTTGGAGGGATGAGATTAGCTCAAACTATTCATCTGTTCCTCCAAAGAAATTAAACTCAAGTTGTTAAATCACTTCTAAGATGTAAATTACCAGCATGAACACTGCTGGGCAGAGCCAACACTTTCCAAATGTAGATCCTCCCTACTCCCAGACTTTCTGCCCTTCCAATCCCCAGAAGGCAAATCTGGGAGGCGGGTGTGTTTCTCCAAGAGCGTGGTGCACAGGTCTGCTTCCAGTCCCTGAGCAGTTAAAGAATAAATATCCTTTGAGCAGCGCTGATGCCTGCCCCACTATGGGCTCTGGGCTGCAGTAACAGCTGGGTAAACAAGTGGGCTGCAGTCTAACTTCACACCCAGAGACAGGAGGGAAAGTTAGGGGAAGTGGGGGAAGTTGGGGAAGAGCACAGCTCAGACCCAGGGGCTGGGGGTCTCTCGTCTTCTAACACAGGCCAGAATCCTCGGCTGACATTTGGGTACAGTCCCTCCAGGCAGCATGTAGGTTTGCAGAGGTCTGCATGCAGAGGGCTCATGTTCGATCACTGGGACTAGTTCCTTCTTGTAGAATGCCCTGCTAGAAATAACACAGGCAAAGCACAGTCTTTGACAGGGAGGAGTGACCGAGTCCATGGATCTGCCAAAGTTTTCTCCTTTCAATTACAATGTGATAAAAAGGAGTAGAGATGGCAGCAAAGAAAATTTTCTTCTGAATTAAAGTCAGTGAGAAGAGAGGAGTGGTTGGTGCTTGGAGCTTTTATTTGGCTTGTGTGGTTTTCTGATTTAAAGAATTTCCCTGATGGCTCTGAGTTTGATCAAGAGCCCGCTGCTTGCGGACTAACCAGCAGAGCACGTACATTCTCATTTTCTTACCCCAGCTAAATTAGAGACCCAGTGTCGGCTCACTTTAAATGGAGGCCACATTAAAAGTCTCACCCCACGCTCATAAATCTGCACCTCTTTGTAGACTCCAACGCATGTAAATGATGCGTCCAGTGCCTTCACATTCTGAGGGGATGCTGTGTGGGTTGTGGGAGGGACGTGGGAGTGCTGCAGCTTCTTGCTTTAATTGCCCTTTGAAACTTTCCCAAATTGGAGTCCATATGTTACAGGAAGCAGGCGGGTGGTCATTAGGAGGCCTGCAGAAACATTTCTCGGCACTGAAGAAAAAGGTTGTGATGGTGTTTCATTTCAATTCGGCAGAGAGGAGGTCAGCAGGTCAGCCTGCTCCTGTATTAAACGCACAGCATCAAGGCATCCTTCGCAGAAAACCAGCTCCGCTCAGGGGCCTTCTTTAAGGAGATGTGGGGAAAGACACTTTCATGGAGTGTATTAGTCTCCTAGGGCTGCTGTAACAAATGACCACAAACTGGATGGCTTAAACAACAGAAATGTATTCTCTCACACTTCTGTAGGTCAGAAGTTTGCAATTGAGGTGGTGCCAAGGCCACCCTCCCTCTGCAGGCTCTAGGGGAGGATCCTTTGCCTCTTCCAGCTTCTGGTGGCTCCGGGCGTTCCTTGGCTAGTGGCAGCATAATTCTAATCTCTGTCTCTGTCTGTCTGTGTGTCAAATCTCCTTCTCCTTTCTTTTATAAAGACACCAGTCACTAGATTTAGGGTCCACTCTAATCCACGATGATCTCATCTCAAGATCCAAAACTTAGTTACATCTGTAAAGACCCTATTTCTTTTTTTTTTTTTTTGTCTTTTGTCTTTTTCCGTGTCCGGCAACGGATCGCAACCCTCAGTGTTGCCCCCGTACCGGACCGGGGACCGGCAAC
>NW_007727158.1:130347-151879 GCF_000696425.1 Galeopterus variegatus | reverse complement strand
GACAACTGAAGACTGTCTTAACAAGCACAGCTCATCTGTGCTGAAACTAAGGCTGGGTTAAGATGGGGTTTAGGTCCTCATTAAAGTCCACAGCATAGAGTTTAAGAGGAAATGATGAAATGGTGCTCCCTGAAACATCTCTTCTTTAAATTTAATTAGACAAATTATACTCAAACTAGTAGATGCCCTGGGAAGGCAATCAACATTAGGGCTAATAAAAAGCTTGAATAGTATAAAAGGGCTGGAGGAGGTATTGTAGAACCTTTCTAGCACTTATGAGAGGTAAATTAACACCAATTGCTAAACATAGAAACTGGATAAATTTCAATATTCATTTAGAAATTAATTTTATGATGCTGTCCTAAGTATTAAAATACAGGTTATACTTAAATCATTCAAAGTTTGGCATGTTCACACATGTGCACAAAGTATTTGATAGATATTTACACACTGGGAGACACAATTATGGTCTGACTTTGGAGTTTTGGCAGATCTGGGTTCAAATTCTGGCAAGTTTCCCTACTAGCTTTTTTTGGGTGCGTGGGATCCGAACCCTCGGGCGGGAGCGCCGCCGCGCTTCCCAAGCGGCACACTTATCCAGTGCGCCACTGGGCCGGCCCCAAGACCCTATTTCTAAACAAGGTCATATTTAGAGATTCTGGGCACTACATGGAGAGTGCCCTGAGAGTAAAAGCCTGCTTTCTCACAGATTCAAATGTTTTAAAGAAGAGATGCATTCCTTTGGAAGTGGCCCATTCTAGAATACAGCTCAGATCCCTACCTGGATGGGATGAGGGGAATTGGGCAATCTCAGCAAGTTCGTGGGTGAGTCAAGGACAGCGTTGGAGCACAAAGACCACCCAATTGTGTCTTCAGACTCCAAACCAGATGATTGGCATCCTGAGAAGTTCCCTGTGGGGCAGGACCATGTCAGACAGCTGAGAAAGCGACTGCCGATCCCTGGGGAGCCCCCCAACACCACCACCCTGAGTCATAGAGGCCTTTGGGCCTTCTCACTTCCCACCCTCCACCACCACTCTTGGATCAGTGTTGGTGCTTAGAAATGTTAAATAACAATAATAATAATAACACATCTGAGCGTGACGCTTTAATAGCCAATCTGTCATCTTCCTACTTTATTTCTGAGATTTTAAGAATTGTGCCTTCCTGCACAAAACATCAGGGTGCATTTATATTAAGAAATGAAACTAATTAAAATGTTTGAAAACCATAAACCACACCACCATAAAACAGCAGCAGCTCTATTTTTCCAGTCTAAAAAGATTTTTCTCCCTCGTTTTGTAGCCTGCCCTGATGAGCGAACTACTGGAGTTGGGAGGCACGGGAGGTGGGAGGTGGGTGGAAGCTGTGTTAACCCTGAGCATGGCCTCTGGTTCCCAGACCCTGGCGTAGCAGCCAGGGACACAAAGCCGGGGCAGTAGCCGGAGGAATGGACTTGGACGGAGAAGGCTGGAGGACAGGCTACCCTTAGGGTGATCAGAGCTCAACCCACTTGATGAGTGGTTGTGTTTTGGGAGAGGTTTCCGAAGGCGTAGCTTGGAAGGCAAGCACCGGTGCTTAAAAACGGCACAACGCTGCACTAGGTGTGTGTGGCTGCAGCAGAAGGTGGATCAGCTGTCACTGCCTGACACTCAGCAGATTCTTCATTACAAATGAGGTTATTCTTCAGTAGGGAAGCTGCCTTCCCAGAAGTCCATCCCAAGCCAGCTGGGCCATAGAACCTTCTCAACAAAGTGTGAACGTTTGTTGAATGAATAAATGAAAGAGAATCTTAGCCGGAGGAATGGACTTGGACGGAGAAGGCTGGAGGACAGGCTACCCTTAGGGTGATCAGAGCTCAACCCACTTGATGAGTGGTTGTGTTTTGGGAGAGGTTTCCGAAGGCGTAGCTTGGAAGGCAAGCACCGGTGCTTAAAAACGGCACAACGCTGCACTAGGTGTGTGTGGCTGCAGCAGAAGGTGGATCAGCTGTCACTGCCTGACACTCAGCAGATTCTTCATTACAAATGAGGTTATTCTTCAGTAGGGAAGCTGCCTTCCCAGAAGTCCATCCCAAGCCAGCTGGGCCATAGAACCTTCTCAACAAAGTGTGAACGTTTGTTGAATGAATAAATGAAAGAGAATCTAAATGATGTGCAAGATGGCAGGAAGGGGCCGGCCCGGTGGCGCACTGGATAGTGCGCCGCTTGGGAAGCGCGGCGGCGCTCCCGTCCGAGGGTTCGGATCCCGGTTATTCTTCAGTAGGGAAGCTGCCTTCCCAGAAGTCCATCCCAAGCCAGCTGGGCCATAGAACCTTCTCAACAAAGTGTGAACGTTTGTTGAATGAATAAATGAAAGAGAATCCAAATGATGTGCAAGATGGCAGGAAGGAAGGCGGGGTGGGGGGGACTAGAAAGGAGGACTAACGATGCACACTACAGAGCTAACATTACTCGAGCTGTGCCACAGGGTCCACGGTGTCTGCCTCCTTCACAAGAACACGGGAGAAACCAGCCAGACTTCACTGTTTCCATGCTTACACTTTCTGCTTCCTTAGACATGAGCCCTTGTCCTTAACAAATAAGCCCCCAGGAATTTATCCTTAAGAAAAAACTGGTATTTCATATACTGTCACCATAATTTATAGCCACAGCATTTGGGCTAGATTTTCTTCCTGGGATTTCCTCAGTTCATGGGTAACTCCTGTAAAGTAGAACTGTCGTTAGCCCCATTTCGCAGATGAGGAAAACGAGGCCACAGAATGGTGAACCATCTTACCAATGATAGGAACCCAAGGCCGCCTGTCTTTAATGTCTGTGTTCTTTCCACTTCAGGCTCTGCCCTGCATAGTACCAGCAGCCACACAGATGCTCCAGGTGGACTCACCTGCACAGAGTTGGGCATGCAGCTGGGGCTTGGCTGGAATGTAGGACAGAAGGGGCCAGGGGTGCAGACGAGAAAAACGACGAGGCTTGGTGAGGTCAGCGGAGGCGGAGTCACCCAGGACCTTACCCACTTTATCTTCAGGGCAAGTATGGAGTGACTGCACGTTTTTAAAAAAATTACGGATGTAAGGGAATGGGCAGATCGGAGGCAGGAAGCTCAGGGAAGCTGCCTGTCCCTTCAGTGAGATATGATGAGGCCTGGACTGTGGCAATGGAAGTGGGAATGGAGGGAAAGGATGGACTCGAGGAATATCTAAAGGTGAACCTTTGATCACTGCTGGGCAGTGATGAGTGTGGGGGTGGGGGGAAGACAGTCAAGGTGGGCTGGCACCTTCTGGCTTGCATAGCTGAGTGGATGGTGGACCCAGCCCCTGGGCCGGGCATGCAGGCAGAGGGGCAGGTTCGGGCTGAGGATATGGAGCTTGATTCTGGGCATTTTATATCTGTGGCTCCTGGCAGATATCTAAAGACAGATGTCTGGAGAAAAGAATTGGGGGCTAGAGGCACGGAATTTGAAGCCAAAAAGGTCTGAAATCCCAAATTCTACTACGTATGAGCTAGAGCACTGAGCAAATTCCCCAGGCTTTCTGAAACTCAGTTTCCTCATGTGTAAATGGGGTGACTGCAGACTTACCACATGGGGTTCTTGTAAGAACTCAGATAAAACATGGATGGGTCTTGGCACAATGCTTGGCCCTCTGTAACTAGTGTAAAAATTAAAAAAAAAAAAGAAAACAACAACAACAAAACCACAACTATAACCACAACCACCAACAAACAGAATGTGGGTTGGAGGCCAGGACTGTTTGGGGCACGGGTTCTGGATCTGAGATCCTCAGAGAGAGTGGATGACTTCACATCTCATGGAAGCACAGGAATGGCTTTACAAAAGGCCTTACTTTGGGATTCCTTTAATCAGTGAGGTGCTATGTACATTTCAATGTGCACTTATTTGTAGATATTGATTACTGTCACTGAGATGTCACACGAAGAACAGAGGCAGCCACAGAGCTTCTCTGAAATGAGGATATACAACTGTGGGAAAGTGGAATATGATTTCAAACGTGCACAGCTATTTTTTTACTAAAGCAAGTGGATTTCCATGACTACACCTGCTACCCACAATTCAATTTGATAATTCAACACATATTTACTGAGCACATAACAGTGTGAGGTGCTAGCAATGCAAAATCTAAGACAAGGTCTTTTGTCTCAAGGACTCACATTCTAGAGGGAGAGAGACAAGTAGAGAGGAGAAGGCCACGCAATGAAGGCCATGGTAATAACAACAACAGATCATGCTTACAGAGTCCATCTAGACTCTAGACACTGCTTTAAGTGCATTGCATCGCATTATTAATTCATCTAATTCCCTCTCAACCCAATGATACAGATGGTATTATCATCCCATTTGGTAGAAGACAAAACCAAGGCTCAGAGAGGGTAAGTAACTTGCTAAAGATCACACAGCTACAAAGTAGAAGAGTCAGGATTCAAACTTGGGCAGTCTGGGCTCCTAATCCCATCGCTGTACTGGCAAAGAGGTGTGTTAAGTATTTACAGATCTGGTGTGCAATTCGTATCCCAACCAGGATTGACCAGTGTGGTTGGCTAACCAGCTGAGAGCCCCACCTGCACATAAAGAAACCTCTTGGCTCTGACTGCCTCTCAAACCACAGCAATGTCCTCCTCTCTCTTGTCACCCTGAGGCATGCCATCGGACAGAGCTCGGATTGGAAATCCTGGAACAAACAACACCTTAATGACAAGGGGGAATCACGTCATATACCCATGACCAGCTGCTTCAGAACTGCCCACAAAGTTGGCAATGGTCACAGGAAAATTTCTTCACCCCTGGAATCCCCAGATGGGAGAGGGTCAACAACTGAGGAGATTCTGAAAGCATCAAAGCCAGAGACAGGACGAGTGGTCACCTGCTGTGTCCAGATCTGCAGGCCGGGCAGGGACTCGGTGCTTCCCCCACACTCTGCTTTCAGATTTTCCTTGGGGGCAGTCCCTCCGCTCCAAGCCACATTTCAGGCTTTGATAACAAAAGATAGAAACTGGCTCCAGCTGGGAGGCCCCACTTACCTTTCCCAGGCCATGTGGAGATGGCACGCAGTGGGGCATCCTGTGAAGCCCACAGCTGCCTTCCTGCCGGGACCCGTGAGGATCTCAAGCACATCACACAGCCGCAGGTGATACAGCCTTCGGGATGGGGCAGCAGGACTGAGAAGCCCACCTGAGGACGGGTGTTGGCCAGCCAGGGCTCTTCAGCCAGGGGTGTATCAGTCAGCAAGTCTTTGCCACTGAGGGACCCAGAGGCTGCTGCTGCCTCCGGGATGCTACTAGCGCCTACTTGGGCCCTGACTGTGGAGCCGGAGTTCCATGGATTGGAGGCAAGGGACACAATATCTAGATGCGGGAAGACAGTGCAGGAAAAACACGCAGTCGAGCATTGAACTTGGCAGTTAGTAATTTCTGCTGGGAGGAAGTGTGATGCTCATTTTCTGGAGCCTTCTGACCATCCAGGTGCAGCCTTTCCCCATGGCCATATGAGCTGTCGGATCGGTGGGGGCCCGTCAGCCTGGCGAGGGAACTGCTGGGATCTCAAAAATGGATAATCCCAAATTCTGAGCACCAGTTTCTTCCTCAATTATTTACAAGCAACACGATGTGGTGCAATGGAATCTAATTCATAACGCCTTTTTAATGCTTTTATAACACAACAGTCACAATATTCCCTTCTAATCTCAGCACATGACAAGTTGCCACTATTGAATTCCCATTAATATGAATTATGGGCACAATATATTTTGCCCAATATCATCTCCTCAGCCTAATATCGTAGGGGAATAAACTCACACCCCCAGCACATCTCTGATGGAAGAGGTGGCAGCCGCACGGGTCTGTCCTCCAGGTTCGGCACTCCTGGCTAGGGTGGGGGCCCCGTGCTGGGCACAGCAGGCAGGGTTCTAGAACTCCGGAGGGTGAGGTACCTGCATGCAATTTTCCTTCTCTAGTGCTGTCATCTCAGAATCAGACTCACCTCCTGAGAGGGGCTGTTTCCACCCCAGCCAGTGTCCCCACATCACAGTAATGCCCTGAGGAGGTGGCAAGTCCAGTCTGGAGCCAGACAGCCTTTGCTGGCCATGTAACCCTGGATGTGGGATAACCTCACTGAGGTTACACAGTGAGGACAGTCACGGCACTGACTCAGACCGGTGCGAGGGTGATGTGGGTTAACATAGGCAAGAAAACTTAGAACTGGGGCTCACTCTAGTGAGCACTCAACAAACATTAGCAGTGTGGGTCATGATCATGACGACACTGGCGGCAACCCCAGGACACTTCTCGGGCCTGGCTGACTGGCTGTCCTGACTTGCTTCCTAGGATGGCTGATGAGTCCTGGCGTTAAAGAGCATGCATGTGCCAGGAAAGTGCACATTTCTAGCTTGGACAGTACCCCTGCTGCCAGCAAGATTTGTAACCTGCCTCTAACCAGTGCACCTGAGGCTCCACCCTCAGCCCCAGCTTGTGGGGTGCTAGAGAAACTGGCCACAAACACACCCCTCCATGGTTCTGGGTGGTGTCCACCAGAACCCTCCTTCTCAAGGCCTGCCTTCCCACTGGGCTCAGAAGTAGCCTCACTCTGGGCAGCCCAGATCCTGGCAGGGCTGCTGCAGTTGGGGGAGGAACAGATGGGACATCTGAGAGCCTTTCTACCCCAGTCAGGCCACATGCTGAGTCACAACGGGGATTCCCCAGGGACACCAGCCCACAATTGCCCAGGATGCTCTCTGGGGGAGGGGTCCACCCTCTGCCCACTCCTCAGGAGTTCTTCCCCACGTTTCAGCCCAGTGCACGCTGGTCTGCATGGCGTGCCTTCCTCTGACTGGCCTCCGTCCTTGGCACAGTGATGGGCGCTCCCATTTCTCTTAATAAAGGAAGTTACTCGGTGCCTCAGCTCCCCCTGAATTTACACATGGATATGACTTCTCACTCTTTCCATGGCAGGGCATTTATTTATTTATGAGTTTTATTTTTTCCACCGTGATAAGAGAGATATAACATAAAATCTGCCATTTTCACCATTTTCAACTGTCCAGTTCGGTGGCACTTATTACATTCATGATGCTGTGCAACCATCACCACTATCAACTTCCAGAACTTTCCATCACCCCATACAGAAACTGTCCCCATTAAGCAACAACTCCCCATCCCCCACTCCAGCCACTTGTAACTTCTAAACTACAATCTGCCTGTACAAATTAGGGCATTTATTTTTATAAAGTGTTGCTGCCTGCCTATTTCATTTAGACCCCACAACAGCCCAGGGAAGTGGGCATTCTTGTATCCAGCTTACGGGTGAGGAAACTGAGTCTCAGAGAACTTAAGCGTTCTGCTTTGAGGCTGCTCAGCCAGTCAAGTGTGGGGATGGGCCTTGAACCCCATCTCCTGACCCCAGCCTAGAATGTTTTTCACCACCCCAAGCAGCCTCCTCCAATGGGGACCCTCCTTCCTCATTCCAGGGAAGACTCTGCCCCTACTAGGGAGGGGGCTGGAGACAAAAACCATAACCACAGTGACCGTTTCCTTCTTCTCTCTGTTCCCCCAAAGCAGTGCTGAGCTCACAGAGAAAAGAGTGGCAAGTCACGGCTGCTCTGTCCCTGACACGTAAGCGGCTCCCTCATGATTCTGCTGTACCTCCACTTCCCAGCCCAGGTTTAAATCCACCGAGAATGACTCAGGGATGAGCAGAGGGAGCCACCCCCTCAAGCCTGGGTACCCAAGCCCACCCTGCAACACCTGTGGACAGCTTTGGTACTTAGACTGCCCTTTTGCAAGGGAATTAAGCTGAAACAGGCTGAAAGCAGCTGCTAACGCAGAAGCACCAGCTGTGCACTATGTCTTGGAGCAAAACAGAAAACCCTCAGGTAGAGAGAGAGGCTGTGGCTCCAAGGCAACAGTCCCTAAGCATCCTGTACCCCAGCAGTGTCTATACCACCCCACACAGCTTGGCTGATAAGGAAAAAGGTCATGCAATCAGGCATAAAGTGAGGGGAACTGTGGCCGGGTATCTATGAGGCATGGGGCTGGACCACATAAGCCTACATGCCTTTTGGCCCTGACCTTGGTGGTTATTTCAAACTGCTAATGAGCACCCTGCTTCTGAGGGGAGCCTGTAGCTATACCATTAGGCAATGTCGCTAGCACTGGGGAGAGATGTTCATGGAACGCTTGTTCATCAGCTGCTCATTTAATAAATTTTACTGAGGGTTGTCCTGGGCCGGGCCTGTGCCGAGCTGTATGTATATGCCTGCACTCTGGAGCTAGACTGCCCCCAGCCCTGCTGAGTGATCCTGGGCAAATTACTTAGTCTCTCTCATCTCTAAGGTGGTGGTAATAATAATGACCTCAGAGGGTTCTAATGAGGATTAAAGAAGTTAGTGTTGGGGAAATGCTTAGAACTGTGCCTGGAACAAAGTAATCACTACATGAGTGCCTGAAATAAAATAAACACATGCAAAAGGCTGCAGAGAATTACAAGCAAACAGGAGAAAAACCCTGTGAATATTTGAAGGAAGAGGTTGTAATACCGTGGCTGTAAATGCTTTGGAGAGATGGAAGGGGTGCAGGATGTGAAGCCACGGCCTTGATGGTGTAAATCTGTACTGCCAACATCCCTTCATCATCCAGACACAGCCCCCCCACCCCCCGCAGCCATAAGGGCTTCCCTCGGGCTCACCTTCTGTGTCCTGTCTCCATCACCCCATCATGGGCATCCACAGAAATTGCTCATCCTTTAGAGGCTTTCCCACTGTGTTCTGTCAGTTAGTAGGCAGGAATGATGTCAAAAGCATTCATCCTCCCAAACCCAACAATAGGGGCTAAATAAATGAATAAGCATTCATATGTATAAATTCACTCATTCCCTCCTCAAACACAAATTGAGAAGCTCTCACTGCTGGGCATCACATGGAGCTTATTCAGAGACAAATGGACATATGGCTAATACAAGTAATAATATTACAGGCATTATAACAGGGACATAAACAAAAGTGTTATGGGAACAAGAGAAATAACAGCAAAAATAATTTTTTTCCCCACTGCAGAAGTGATAACATTTAGGCTGTCAGTTGTGTTTTTCTGGGCAGATGAGAGAGGGAATGAAAATTCCAGGAAAAAACAGCGGCTAGTGCAAAGGCCCCGGGGCATGAGAGGTCCTCATACATTTGAGTAATTGTGGGGAAGCTCTCCAGTGACCTCATGGCTCAGGGATCCAGTGTGTTTGTGAATTTCCCTGAGATAGAAACACACACGCACGGAAGCACAGGAATGTGGTGGTATTAGTTCTGCTCTGGCGTTGGCATTCAGGGGAGCGACAGATAGCAGAATCCCTGTGTGCAGCAACGAGTGCTGGGATGAATGACTAATAGGCAGAGGTACCCACAAAGGTCACTGCAGCTGTTTTTAGTAAGCCGATGTGCCAGGTGAGGTCTGGGAGATGGAAGAAGGCATCTGCGGCTGTTGCTTGGGAGCCATCCACGCAGTGGAGGCAGTGGTATTTTGTTTATTTTTTACACAATCAGAAAATACATTATTAGCTCACACAACAAGAAGCTCAGAGTGATGCATTGGGGCTCTGGTTCTATATTTCTGGAACTCTCTTGTGTTTTTCCATTCCTTGGGGTTGGCTTTATCCTCAGGCTTTTAGTATGACGGTTACAGCAATTCAAGGCATCATATCCAGACATGGCAATGTCCAGAGGAGAAGGATTACCTTTTTCTTGTGACTCTTTCTTAGAAGCAAGAAAACCTTTCCCCGAAGACCCCAGGAGGGATTACTCTCATGTTCCATTGGCCAGGATTGGGCCACATGACCTTTCTTAACCAACGATGGGTGAGGGGCGTGGGATTTCCACGCCTGGCTTAGAATCTTCATAATCCCAGCTGGGGCTGGGGCTCACTTTCTCAAAGCAAGGGAGGTGTTGGATACCTGGACAGAACTGGGGTTCCATTAGGAAGAAAGAGAGAGAGAGAAATGGACATTGGGTAGGTAGCCAGCAACACCCACTACAGACCATGCAGGGTGCCCTGTCAGGCCTACTATTCTCCAGCCCTGCTCCTCCACGGGGAGAGCTACCGAGTCACCCACAGGCATGGTCATCCCACCACCCTATTCCTACCCACCAGCCTGAGGACCACTTCTGAAGTGAAGCAGGAATTATTTAAGGAGCAAGTCGAGATTCCAGATCTTGATCAATGTCCGGCCCTGAGTTGGGTTTGTTTTAATCTATAAAAAGGCTATCCTATGCTCAGGGGGTCTCCTGGTCCTTCCAGAGAAGTCTCCCAGGGTAGCCTCAAGGCAGATGCTGTTCTAGAATTGCAAAGATGACCACAAGGACCTCAGAGCTGTGACCCAGGGCTAGCCAATGTTCTGGGAGATTTGGGTAAATCCACTCTCAGCAAAGGAGAGAAGTCGGGAGGCCCTGGCCCACGCTTTACAGCCAGTGGGAAAGGGACCCAGCTCAGGGTGCTCCTGATGGTCTGGCCATTTCAGTCATTCAACTCTATGTTTTTAAGATAAAACTGTTAAATCTGAAAGAATGAGTGACTGGGATCCTTCCAACATGACCTCCATCCCCCACCCCAGACGAGCCTCTTAGGCATGGGGAGCCCAGGTGGGTTTGATTCCCCACCCCTCCAGGTGTGAACAGCACTGGAAGATGTGGAATGTGGGTGACTTCCTCCACCCACCCACAGCTCCACCTAAGCAGGGCAAGAAGTAGCCCAGGGGGGAACCTTGTGGTCCTCTAAGGACAAAAGAGGGCAGGAGTAGAGAACAAGGGGACAGCAAACTTAACCTAAGACACTTGAGCCTCAGGAGCAGATCTAACAAGTGTGGGCCCCCTGTGGCTGACAGGAGACTGTTTTCTGTAAGGGACTGTGGCAAACAGCAACCCACAGTCCAAGTCAAGGGTGGGAGGTGCAGATGACTGGCCTTCTGCTATGGAAGCATGCACCTTGCTCCATCACAGCTCAAGGTATCCATTTCATGGTGTGAGAAGGGTACAAAACATTCACCCGCCTTCTCCAGGAGGCAGAGGAGGGGGAAGCTGGGCAAGCAGAATTCTGCAGCTACCAAAAGGACAGGCATGCGGCAGCAGTCTCTGGGTGCACATGGATGCCAAGGCCACGAGTTTTGCTGAGTTCTCCAGGCTCTTTATTTACCCGAGGAAAATGAGGTTTCTTGCTTACGGGTTCTAGAGAGGCAAATTCACAACACAAATTAGTATGCCATGGCTAGCTGAGACTGCAGTCGCCAGGGCAGATGGAATTCTCCCAACTCTTCATCTTAGGACAGCAAATGGAATGCTGACACTGATTGGTACCAGCTTCCCTCGGCAGGGCCTCCTCCAGTGCCTCTTCTCAGTGGCACTGTGCGTTTGGAGGGCTCTGGCCAGTTTGGCCAGCTGTATGACAAAAGTGAGTATGACAGGGAGAGGGTCACCTGGCTTTGGAGGACATTCCCCTCACTGAAATTAAACTAACTCTGTGGGGGTCGATGCTGAACAAAGGATACTGAGGTGCATTAAGCTCTCCTTTTTATGTTTATTTCCCTGAGTTATTTTTAGCACTACAGAAGGTTCCCAGTTAACAAATGGGCTGGGTTCTGAAAGTTCATTTGTAATTTGGCTGTTTAGATTTTGGAACATTCTTTCCCTATGAAAAACAATGTTATAAATGGTGATGAGACTCCCAGGCTAGTTCTCTAAAACCTATTTAACCCGTAATGTAGCTAAAATACTGTCCTTTTACAAGGAAAGAAATTGTTTAATTGCAACATGAGTAATTAAATGAAACAAGGAAAACCATTAAAACCGAATAAGAAGTAGATTTATGTTCATCTTGAATGATGGTGTTTGTAGGAAACTTAATTTAATTTAAGAAGAGGCCCTTCTAAGGGCTTTTCGAGAACTTCCAGGGATATATCCTATTAGGGAGAAAGAGGTGTCAGGCTGTCCAAATTTGCGGCTACTGAACATTTGCATCATGTAACTGGTACCCTTTCCTGATTTCAGGCTCATCGGAAAGTCTTCCCATCAGAATTTGTCTTCCCATGTGGAGGCTCACAGGGAGAAATTCCTTGGTCAAAGTCCAGGAAGGTGATCTCCTTGGGGTGATTTTTAAATTCTGTATCAGTAAATTAGTGTCTATCCTTGTGTATGCCCTGGGGACTGCAGTGTCCCAGTCCCACCAGCACTGGGGCAGTGACAGGATCAAGCATCGGAGCTTTGGAACTGAGGGCCAAGTCCTGGCCCGAAGTGGGTTCTCCAAGATAAATGCACCCTGCGAGGTTCCCTGGGGGCCAGCTGGACAGCCTGATTCTAACAACACAATCCTTGCTGGGTGACTTCTTTTAAACCTCACTAGCCACCGCTTTGTGCAGATTGGGTGTGTTGAACAGGTGTGTATAGGTCATGATTGTCCCATATTGATTCCCTGCACCAGGCCACATGCAGAGTTGATCCCATCCTTCTGCCTGAGGCATGCGAGCCTTGGCCAGAAGCTGGAGGGTTAATGGCTGTGTCTAAGCAAACATGCTGGAAACACTGAGGGGTATACTGCAAAAATGACCACAGCTCTTTGCATCCTTTGCAGCATCTCCCATCAAGGGGCGGGTTCTCTTTGCCCACTCCTTGCATCTGGCTTGGCCATGCCACTTGCTCTGGCCAATGGGATCTTAGCAAACGTGCCTCATGCAGGGGTTAGAAAAGCACTGGTGCACTGTCCTTGCTCTCTTGCTGCTCTTGGTAGCCTGAGACACCATGTGAATGAGCCTGGGCTAGCTGGATGGAGGACAACAGGCTTTGCAGAGGACCAAGGCACCTTGGCCGACAGCTGGCCAATCACAGATGTGTGAGTGAGACCATCTTTGATCATCCAGCCATGGGCCAACCCACAGCTGACCACAGACAAATGAGAGATCCTGGCAGAGAACAGCTGAGCTAGCCCAGACCAGAACTGACCAGCCAACCCTCAGAACTATGATAGCTTTCAGCCACTAAGTTTTGGGGTGATGGCTAAGCAGCAAAAGCTAACTAATATACACAAGGTGGCTCAAGCCAGAGACGTCTTCTGACACCTTTACTTTGGAATCCATAGCTGCCTTTGCCCAGCCTATGGCTTATCTTCTGCAAATATGGCAAAACACATAATCTTCTCCCCTCTTTTTGCCCCATTAATCAGAAATTTAAGTTTGAGCCACTCAAGTCTGCCCTCCCCAAACTGTAGGCTTGGAAATGGGGGCTTTGGAATTCATGACATTTTTCAATTTTGCACATGCTTTGTGAATGAGAGATGGGTTTTAAGTCAATGAATACACAATCCAAACTGTAATTGCAACTTAAAGTGCAGGGAAACCCAAACCCATTAGCTCAATGCTGACATGCACAGGCTTCTCATAACGTGTTATCAGTGCTCGATGATTTATCACAAGAGAAATCACAAATACTTGTTCATTGGGCAAGCAACAGTCTTCTGGATAAAATCACTTGCAGTCTGGAAATTCACTACAAAATAGGCTTGAATGATTCTCGCAACCAAGCCCACTCAGCAGCCTTTGATTTTCAACATGAATACAAGAGAAACGGGAGCTCTGTGCAAAAACATCCTTTATCCATTCATGGACCCAGAACTACATGACAGGAGGGGCTGCCACATCGGGCCTCATGGTCATTCAAATGATCCCCAGGGAGATCCCAGATCATCTCCCCCAAAAGGAGTATCTCTCCAGAGAAGCTGGGGTGCCCGGGGAAAATGTCATCTCCAGGGTCATCTCTGTGATGACAAATACCTACCCTGACAGCCCCAAATGTCAAAAACCTGGGTGTGTGGTGCTGCGGGGCTCTGAGGAGGGGCCCGCGGGTTTCGTGCCCCTTTTGCTTCTCCTCGGGCCCTGACACAGGCTAAGTTGCTGGGCTTCCCAGCCAGATTTATTTTCACGGGCTTAGCTCTGAGGGACGATGGGAGTGTTTCAGCATGAGTGCTCCTGACCACAAGGAAAAAAAGCCTCCAATACATTTCACAGGCATCAGCGAGGATTCTGCAGAGTCCATTCTTTCAGGAACAAAATTGCATTTTATGAAGCCGTCCCTTTTCTGTTTCATCTGTCAAGTAGGTTTGCTGAGAATAATTTAAATTTCATGCAGCAGCAACTGCAGGGCACTGGTGCCTCCGCTCCATCCACACACACGCTGGCCATGGCCTCACGTTTCTGCTTCCCAGTAGCACCCTCCTCCTGAAGCCTGTGGCGCATGCAGCCGATGGTGGGCCTGGAACGGGGTGCTGTCCCAGTTCCTCAGCGTCACCTCATACCACACCAGACAGGGGATGGCGACAGTCGATGAGCCTTTCTTCAGCCTATCAGCACCAACCACCAGGGAGACTGGTTTCCCCACAAATGCATGGATACTTGATAAGACCCCATCTCTTGTTTAACTTTTTAAAATGAACTTTTATTAAGTGCTTACCAAGTGGCAGGTACTGTTTTAAGTTTTTCTACACGTATTAATTTAACTAATCCTTACAACATCTCCATGAGCAAAATACTATTATTATTCGCATTTCATAGATGAAGACATGGAGGCTCAGAGACATCCTCATCTCGGACGTGACGAAGCTTAGAATTTAATACCAGTTCTGTCTGATTCAAGAGCCAGAAGCTCTCACCAGTGCAGCAAGGTGGAGTTCACGCAACCTTTGCCTTAAATTTTCCCACCTGTACCACAGAGGTAAATGCACCCATTTTTTGGCCTGAAATCTGGAGTTTGCTGTCAGCTGGGTGGATGAGAAGATGCAAACGTTACCATAACAATGCTGCAGTCTGGTTACCATGGTGAATATATTCTGCCAGGCAGCCTGGGCTGGGCAGAGGAGCTGGCCCAGGCTGGTTCTCATTCTAACCCACTAGGTGACCTCTGCAAGTCGCATTTTCTCTTGGCCTCACTATTCTGACCTGCAAAATGAGGAGGCTGGCCAGCATGGTTGCTTTGCTCCTCTTGGGCTCTAACAGCTTGTGTCCCAGAGGTTTCAGAGCTGATCCAGGCTCTAGGCAAGCAGTCTATTGGTCTGAGCAATGTGTGTGCACTAGGGGCTGGGGTGGGGGTGGGGTAGCCCACAAGACCCTCCTGGTGCCTCAGCGCCCAGGATTTGTGCCTGTCCAACTGGCCTTTCATCAAAACATGCAAGAAATCTTCAGGCCACAGACAAATGAAGAAACAGAAAAATCAACTTAGGCCTGAAGGCAGCAGTGACAGAAAGAATTGTCATCTCCCCACTAACTAGCACCGGGAGTACAGCAGGCCTTCCCTGCCATGGCTTGGCGGAAGAAGGCCCCAGAGCTGGGAGAGAGCCAAGTGCATGGGGCTGAGAGGAGGAGGAGGGTGGGATGCCGAGGACGACCTCAGCCCCAGAGCATGTGGTGCTCACCCTGTTCTCTGTCCAGCTAAGGTGACCCTAAGACCTTACAGCACTGACTGCTCCCTGAGTCACCTTCCTCGGGGACCTTTCCTGAGTTTCCAGGGGTGGCTTTAGCGAAGAGTGGTGCTCGACCCTACACCAGGGAAGCCAGCTGGTACAGTCAAGCAGACTTAAGCATACCCCTGGCAGCAGCAACACACAGGTCCGCTCCTAGCTCCTACAGGCTCTCCCTCTGCCCCCACTTTCCTCCAGAGTAGGGGCTCGGCTCTGCACACACTGGGGCTATTCTTTGAGGAAAAGTCCCCATGGCTGGAGAAAGCTTTAAAATCCCTTCTCTCAATCACTGGGCTTACCAGGTGGTACTGACCCAGTTTCAGTTTGGATCCACTAAATGTCCTCTTTCCTCCAGCCCCGCCCTTGTGTCCAGGTCAGCTTGAGCCCCAACCACTCAACCATCATTTCCTTTCCCTGCCTGCTGGGGGCCTGCTCCTGTTTCTTATCTGAAGACTTACCTTTTCCTCTGGGTGACGTTAGAAATGAACACCTGTCCTTACAAAGGTACAGCCTTGCCCCATAGGCTTCACCTGGATGATGATGACAATGGTGATGGGGTGACCACAGCACCTACACAGGACTCACCATGTGCCAAGTCCTGTTCTGTTCTGAGCACTTTACACATGTTTAACTCACACAGTCCTCACAACAACTCTGGTAAGTGGGTATGACTACCGGCTCCCATCTTACAGAAGTGAGGCCCAGAGAGGTTAGGTAACTTGTCCAGGGTCACTCAGCTAGCTAGTGGTAGAGTGGAATTCAAATCCAAGTAGTCTGTCTCCAAAGTCTGGCTTTATCCATTCCACTAAGCCTCCTCTGCCAGTAACTTCAATAGGAGAGACACTCTGGGGTCATTTGGTCACACTGTCTAGGCCACAGATTTATTATATGCTGGCCCATGAGCTCCCTGAGGGTAAGAGTCAGCCTTTGGCTGCTCATAAAAACCGAGCTTGTTGACCAGAGAAACCACAGATACCTGGGTTTGGGCCTGCTTGTCAACGGATGTGGTCTTGGCATGGGGTCAGACACGCCACTGCTTAAGGGACAGGCCTCTGGGTGGGCAGCAGCTAGACCAGAATGACGGGAAGGCACCATGGCACACATGTAACAATGGTGCCCTGGCTGGAAGCCCTGCTGGCTGCTATCCTCCCTTTCCCTGCACACCCAATTCTCCTGAGCACCCTGAAGAATCCAGGGTGCCATCAGCACCTCTGTTTGATCAAACAAACCTTTATAGGTATAAAAGTGAGTTGGAAATGGAATTGATTTAGTTCCTCTGTTGCCATGAACTTGTGCCCCCTCTCCCCCTCCCCGTCACCCAGCGCAGTCCTCGCTCCAGCTGTTGTTTTCTGTCTGAGGCTGGTTCTTTTCCTTCCATGTGGATGTGGTTTGGGGCCTGGCCAGTCAAGGATGGTGAATACTGAGCTGCTCTGGAGCACAGCAGGAGTGATATGGGCAGGGCAGCCACGAGAGCCAGCAGCACTGAGTCCCCTCCACTTTGCCAGCCCGGCCGAGCCCAAACCCCTGTCCCCAAGAGCAGCCCGACATTACCCCTAAAAGCTACCCATCCTTGAGTGGACAGAAACCATCAAGCGGGCCTCCTGGGTCCAGCCCCTCTGTCCCACCTGGAGCACCCAGCAGTCAGCCCCAGAGGCTGCCGTCCTCCACATGGCCAACAGCTGGCCTTGCAGAGTGCCTGCCCCATGTGTCCGGTGGGGCTGGTGGCTGGCTCAATTGGGCAGAGGTCACTGAATCGGAACAGTACAGGGGGCTGGGGCCGAGGGGAGGACGGTGTTTGGCTGGTCTGGATGTGGCATGCCCAAATAATCCTCCATCTCCTCTCCCCCGTCCAACATTCCTTCCCTCCCTGCCTCAGTGGGGTGGTGTTTTCATAACAGGAAAATAAAATCAATAAGGCACTGCCGCAAGATGTCAGTGCGCTCCGAGCTGGCCTCCAATAGCTCCATTGTCTCGGCCTCCGCGGGCGCTGCGGCCGGCAGCACTCACAGTTATTAATGGGAAGCAGGGCTGAAAGGGAGTTTTGAAAATCACAGGGACAAAGGCGCAGCACACCTAGAGAGCGTCTTTGCAGCACCACAGCCACCTCGCAATGGCCAGGCCAGGGCTCCCCGCCTTTAACTTCTGCAGCGACTTTTATGAAAGCAGGAAAAGAAAAGACCAGACACACACACACACACATACACACACACAAAACCTGGCCCTGCGAGGGCTCCTGGGAGGCGGTTCTGAACGGCTGGCAGAGGCAAAAGCAGCACATGGAGCCCCTGCTCAGCCGAGGAGGCAGGATGGGGGTGGGTGGGCCTCCTGCCACCGTCCCTCCCAGGGCTCAGGCCGCTTGAGGGCCTCTGAACCACAAGCATGGGGGGACCAGCCCAGCCCAAAGCTGGGAAGAGCCTTGGTGACATTCATTTCCACATTCTGTCTAGTAGTGCAGGCCGGGTTCTGCTGCCATTCCCGAGGCCAGAAGAGATGGAGGGACCTGGAGCTAATGCCCCGAGGCTGACGGCCAGGGTAAGTCCTGGATCCTCCACAGAAGGGCCCCAGGACCTGGAATAGCTCTTTATAAACTTGGTGCACCTCGGTATTCTCAACTGCAAGGAGGGGATGATCAAAGTACTGACCTCACTGGTGGTCGTGAGGCTCAGAGGAGACAACGGACGTAGGGATACTCAGCACGGTGGCTAGTTAATAAATGGTAGGTTATGACCCTTTATGACAATTACAGTAGTTTCCCTCTTATCCAGTTTTGCTTTCTGTGCTTTCATTTATACCCACCCCAATCAACTGTGGTCCGAAAATATTAAACGGAAAATTGCAGAAATAAACAATTCATAAGTTTTAAATTGCATACGTACTGAGTAGTGTGATGAAATCTGGTGCCGTCACACCCTGTCCCACCCCCATCCTACCTGGGATGTGAATCATCCCTTTGCCCAGTGTATGCACACTGTACATGCTCCTGCCCCGTTAGTCACTCAGTAGCTGTCTTGGTTATTAGATGGAAAAACACATAGTCTATATAGCATTCCATACTAGCCACAGTTTCAGGCATCTACTGGGGGTCTTGGACCACATCCCCCTAGGATAAACGGGGACTACTGTGCTGCTTGTCAGTATCTTCTTGCAAACCCAAGTCACTGGTGACCCCAGGCGGACTTGCATGGTCTCAATTCACCCGTTTAGGGAACCTGTGTTGCCAACTTGGAGTTCCACTGTTATTTCATTTATTAAATAGCATTTAATCAACATGGCAGGGGACAATGAGTGGCCTCAGCACCTGCTTGTCTTCCTACAGGTTAGTCACAGAGAGAGACTTTATGGAAAAATAAACCTGTGTTAACCCTCAGAAACAGCTGCTGGGCCCAGCTCCAGAAGGATGCAGAGCTTGGTGCACAGGCTGCCCTGCAGGGACCTCGCTGCCTGGCTCCTGCTCAGGGAGGACACCAGGTCTTACCTTGGTGGTGACCGCGGAGGCAGAGCTGGCCACAAGGCTGGTGATGGCCTCACTGCTGCCGGTGGTGCAGGGAGCAGGGGCCGTGGCGGGCGTGGGCAGCCGGGAGGGTACCACGGGCAGCGGCAGGAGGCCGGGTCGGGCGCTGAGGCTGCTGGCTGTGCCACCACCAGCCCCCGAGGTGACGCTGCAGATGCTGGTGGTCCCATGTGTCCCATTGACGCTCCACTCACGGCGGTCCCAGCCCACCCGGTAATCTCTTTCGAAGCGGCTGTGGTGCCGGGACATCTCGGTGGGCCGCGATGGCTTCTCACAGGGAAACAGAGCCCGGACCTGCTGGCACAGAGTAGAGAGGAGGGCGGTTTAGACAAACAGCAGCCCTGCTAGGACGAGAGGGGACAGCGCCAGCTGCTGGCCTCCACGAAGCCCCTTCTCTGGGTTTAACCGTGGCCCCACCCAGGACCCCATTTCAGAGTCCCAGTAAGCCCACACGGCGGGGACCGTGAACTAGCCCACTTCACCCACGAGGAAGAGACAATTTGTCCAGGGTCCCACGGCAAAGCGTAGCAGGCAGGGTTTGAACCTAGCCAAACCTGAAAGCCATGCTTTTGGTCCTGCCACATCACACCGTCCTGATGACATGGATATGCATTTTAGTTATGGTTGGGATTTTATTCCCTCTCACTTCATTGTTGGAAAAAGATCCTGTGGCCTCCTCAGGCCGTGTTTTCCTTAACCACCTGCTAAGAGTACCACCGCCCACATCTGTGGACTCGCTTCACGGTGAAGAAACTCCTTTACATCAACCTCATTTGCTCCCTACAGTAGCCTGTGTGGATCGTCCCCAATTTACGGACAAGGGAACTCACTGAGAATAAGTGATCCCCCTAGGTCAGAGAACTAGGAAGTGGCTGAGGCCAGGACTCCGTCCTTCAGACCCCAGCTAAACATGGGACTCAAGTCTGCAAAGGTGTTGCCTCCAGGAGTTGAGTTCTCCTTCATAACCACAACCCTCTGATCCAATCGCTGGCACCGGGGACCCCCGCGCACCCTGGCCTCTGCTCACCAGACCACCCCCCACGTGGCTTTCCTGAGCATCTGAACATGAGGCCCGTCGGTGTTGTCATGGAGACCTAGACACACCACGAGATCAGAAGGGCCTTCTGAATCACCGAGGACTGCATTTTGCTCAGCATTACCCTGCCTTGCCTGGCTCCCTGCCCAGCCGAGACCCATGTTATGCTCAGTCAGGAAGGAAGTAAAGATACAGGGGAGCTGTCCCAGTTGCAGAGGCCACCGAGAGGCAGAGACAGAGGGAAGGGCAGTGCCAGGGCACAGGGGGCAGGTTAGGGTGGGGGTCAGCCCCACACATCACATGCACAGTGTTGGCCATGCTCAGGCACCACTGTTCTGCATCCCCTTTCCATTCTCAACTGCTTCTAGAGTGGGGTATGAGTTCCTGGAGGTTGGGGCTCCTGGCTCCTTTTCCTACTTGCTGGTCCAGTTCAGTCCCAGAGAGGGGCTATGGAATTGTTGCCTAGTGGACGGACAGGCCACGTCATTTTTTAATTATCTACAAAGCCTGATCCTACTCTTGCCTTTGCAAAACGTGCAGATCTAGCTGCCAATTTCTAGTGCCGTGGAGCCAGAGCCTGGGCCTACCCCAGCAGCTGTTACCCACGTACTGCGTGTGTGGCTGGCCCGAGCTCTCGTAGCCACCGTCCCCTCTGCCAGGCACAGGGAGCAGACCTGAGCCCCCCTGCAGCCTGAGCTCCCCCTGCAGGCCCACCCGACACAGAGCTGACCACAACCTCTGAAGTTGGACGTGGGTTCACTGTTTATTTCACCATTATGCTTCCTGGCTCATACAATGTCACAAAAATGCTTTTCTTAGAATCTATTCAATATCACATGGTTAAAAACTAAAATCAATTCCCTTTCTGATCACCCCTCACAACCTTTTTCAACTAAGTTCTTGGGAAAGTTCTCTGCACTCTGCTCCACTCTCCCTCCTCCTGTTTACTCTGGAAACTGCTCCGATGTGGCTTTCGCTCCGGCCACTCCACGGGAATTGTTCTCAGTGAGGTCAGAACGACCTGCTGGTTAAACCCAATGGGACACTTGTGGCCTTGTCCTTGACTTCCCTCACCTGTGATGGCTCAGTGACACCGTGCTCTCCCTGCCCCTCCCACCTCTCCGCTCCTCCTCAGTCTCCTTCTTGGCTCCTCCTTGAAGAGCGGGGGCTCCCTGGGGTCCGTGCCTCCTCCTCCTGCCTCTCACTCTGCCGCTCCCTGGCTGATCCCATCAATGAGCACCTCTTCACCGCTGACTCCACGGCTACACTTGCCAGTCTCCTCTCTCCTCTGCACCAGCCCCACCTCCCCACTGCAGCCTGCGCACCTTTACCCTGGCTGTTCTACAGGTACCTAAATGCCCTATGTCCCTAAGTTAACTTATTGTTCTTTTGCCCAAACACCCATCCTCAGGAATTCCCTGTCAGAGAAAGCCACCTCTATCCCCATCTCTACCCCCATTTGACAGTGAGGTCTTAGATTCCATGCCCCCCCCCCCCCCC